>NW_027422755.1:0-198004 GCF_048934315.1 Petromyzon marinus
GGGACCGCCCCGGACCGCCCGGGACCGCCCTGGACCGCCCAGGACCACCCCGGACCGCCCTGGACCGCCCGAGACCGCCCCGGACCGCCCCGGACCGCCCGGGACCGCCCCGGACCGCCCGGGACCGCCCCGGACCGCCCGGGACCGCCCAAGACCGCCCGGGACCGCCCGGGACCGCCCGGGACCGCCCGGGACCGCCCGGGACCGCCAGGGACCGCTCGGGACCGCGCGGGAGCGCACGGGACCGCCCGGGACCGCCGGGGACCACCCGGGACCGCCCGGGACCGCCCGGGACCGCCCAGGAACGCCCAGGACCGGCAGGGACTGCCCTGGACCGCCCGGGACCGCACTGGAACGCCCGGGACCGCCCGGAACCGCCCGGGACCGCCCGGGAATGCCCGGGACCGTCCCGACCGTCCTGGACCGCCCAGGACCACACGGGACCGCCCGGGACCACCCCGGACCGCCCGGGACCACCCCGGACCGCCCGGGACCACCCCGGACCGCCCGGGATCGCCCCGGACCGCCCAGGACCGCCCCGGACCGCCCGGGACCGCCCGGGACCGCCCCGGACCGCCCCGGACCGCCCGGGACCGCCCGGGACCGCCCTTGACCGCCCGGGACCGCCCGGGACCGCCCCGGACAGCCCGGGACCGCCTGGACCGCCCAGGACCGCCCCGGACCGCCCTGGACCGCCCGGGACCGCGCCGGACCGCCCCGGACCGCCCGGGACCGCCCCGGAGCACCCGGGACCGCCCGGGACCGCCCGGGACCGCCCGGCACCGCCCGGGACTGCCCCGGACCGCCCGGGACCGCCCCGGAGCGCCCGGGACCGCCCGGGACCGCCCGGGACCGCCCGGCACCGCCCGGGACCACCCTGGACCGCCCGGGACCGCCATGGAATGCTCGGGTCCGCCTGGGACCGCCCGGGACCGCCCAGGACCGCCCGGGACCGCCCGGGACCGTCCGGGCCGTCCGGGACAGCCCGGGACCACACGGGACTGCCCGGGACCGCCCCGGACCGCCCGGGACCGCCCTGGACCGACCAGGACCGCCCCGGACCGCCCGGGACCGCCCGGGACCGCCCCGGACCGCCCCGGACCGCCCGGGACGGCCCCGGACCGACCGGTACCGCACGGGACCGCCCCGGACCGCCCGGGTCCGCCTGGGACCGCCCAGGACCGCCCCGGACCGCCCGGGACCGGCCTAGACCGCCCAGGACCGCCCCGGACCGCCCGGGACCGCCCGGGACCGCCCCGGACCGCCCCGGACCGCCCGGGACCGTCCCGGACCGCCCGGGACCGCCCGGGACCGCCCGGGACCGCCCAGGACCGCCCCGGACCGCCCGGGACCGCCCTGGACCGCCCAGGACCACCCGGACCGACCTGGACCGCCCGGGACCGCCCCGGACCGCCCCGGACCGCCCGGGACCGCCCTGGACCGCCCAGGACCACCCCGGACCGACCTGGACCGCCCGGGACCGCCCCGGACCGCCCCGGACCGCCCGGAACCGCCCGGGACCGCCCGGGAATGCCCGGGACCGTCCCGACCGTCCTGGACCGCCCAGGACCACACGGGACCGCCCGGGACCACCCCGGACCGCCCGGGACCACCCCGGACCGCCCGGGACCACCCCGGACCGCCCGGGATCGCCCCGGACCGCCCAGGACCGCCCCGGACCGCCCGGGACCGCCCGGGACCGCCCCGGACCGCCCCGGACCGCCCGGGACCGCCCGGGACCGCCCTTGACCGCCCGGGACCGCCCGGGACCGCCCCGGACAGCCCGGGACCGTCCTGGACCGCCCAGGACCGCCCCGGACCGCCCTGGACCGCCCGGGACCGCGCCGGACCGCCCCGGACCGCCCGGGACCGCCCCGGAGCGCCCGGGACCGCCCGGGACCGCCCGGGACTGCCCGGCACCGCCCGGGACTGCCCCGGACCGCCCGGGACCGCCCCGGAGCGCCCGGGACCGCCCGGGACCGCCCGGGACCGCCCGGCACCGCCCGGGACCACCCTGGACCGCCCGGGACCGCCATGGAATGCTCGGGTCCGCCTGGGACCGCCCGGGACCGCCCAGGACCGCCCGGGACCGCCCGGGACCGTCCGGGCCGTCCGGGACAGCCCGGGACCACACGGGACTGCCCGGGACCGCCCCGGACCGCCCGGGACCGCCCTGGACCGACCAGGACCGCCCCGGACCGCCCGGGACCGCCCGGGACCGCCCCGGACCGCCCCGGACCGCCCGGGACGGCCCCGGACCGACCGGTACCGCACGGGACCGCCCCGGACCGCCCGGGTCCGCCTGGGACCGCCCAGGACCGCCCCGGACCGCCCGGGACCGGCCTAGACCGCCCAGGACCGCCCCGGACCGCCCGGGACCGCCCGGGACCGCCCCGGAACGCCCCGGACCGCCCGGGACCGTCCCGGACCGCCCGGGACCGCCCGGGACCGCCCGGGACCGCCCAGGACCGCCCCGGACCGCCCGGGACCGCCCTGGACCGCCCAGGACCACCCCGGACCGACCTGGACCGCCCGGGACCGCCCCGGACCGCCCCGGACCGCCCGGGACCGCCCTGGACCGCCCAGGACCACCCCGGACCGACCTGGACCGCCCGGGACCGCCCCGGACCGCCCCGGACCGCCCGGGACCGCCCCGGACCGCCCGGGACCGCTCGGGACCGCCGGGACCGCCCGGGACCGCCCGGGACCGCTCGGGACCGCCCGGGAGCGCACGGGACCGCCCGGGACCGCCCGGGACCGCCCGGGACCGCCCGTGACCGCCCGGGACCGCCCAGGAATGCCCGGGACCGGCAGGGACCGCCCTGGACCGCCCCGGACCGCTCCGGACCGCCCGGGACCGCCCCGGACCGCCCGGAACCGCCCGGGACCGCCCGGGACCGCCCGGGTCCGCCCCGGACCGCCCGGGACCGCCCTGGACCGCCCAGGACCACCCCGGACCGCCCTGGACCGCCCGAGACCGCCCCGGACCGCCCCGGACCGCCCGGGACCGACCCGGACCGCCCGGGACCGCCCGGGACCGCCCGGGACCGCCCGGGACCGCCCGGGACCGCCCGGACCGCTCGGGACCGCCCGGGAGCGCACGGGACCGCTTGGGACCGCCCGGGACAACCCGGGACCGCCCGGGACCGCCCGGGAATGCCCGGGACCGGCAGGGACCGCCCTGGACCGCCCGGGACTGCCCTGGAACGCCCGGGACCGCCTGGAACCACCCGGGACCGCCCGGGAACGCCCGGGACCGTCCAGACTGTCCTGGACCGCCCAGGACCGCACGGGACCGCTTGGGACCGCCCGGACAACCCGGGACCGCCCGGGACCGCCATGGAATGCTCGGGTCCGCCCGGGACCGCGCGGAACCGCCCAGGACCGTACGGGACCGCCCGGGACCACCCCGGACCGCCCGGGACCGCCCCGGACCACCCGGGACCACCCCGGACCGCCCAGGACCGCCCCGGACCACCCGGGACCACACGGGACCGCCCGGGAACGCCTCGGACCGCCCGGGACCGTCCTGGACCGCCCAGGACCGCCCCGGACCGCCAGGACCGCCCCGGACCGCCCGGGACCGCCCGGGACCGCCCCGGACCGCCCCGGACCGCCCGGGACCGCCCCGGACCGCCCGGGACCGCCCAGGACCGCCCAGGACCGCCCGGGACCGCCCCAGGACCGCTCGGGACCGCCCGGAGCGCACGGGACCGCCCGGGACCGCCCGGGACCGCCCGGGACCGCCCGGGAATGCCCGGGACCGGCAGGGACCGCCCTGGACCGCCCGGGACCGCCCTGGACGCCCGGGTTTGCCCCAGACAGCCCGGGACCGCCCCAGAACGCCCGGGACCGCCCCAGACCGCCCGGGACCGCCCCGAACGCCCGGGACCGCCCGGGACCGCCCGAGACCACCCGGGACCGCCCGGGACCGCCCAGGACCGCCCCGGACCGCCCCGGACCGGCCGGGACCGCCCGGGACCGCCCAGGACCGCCCGGGACCGCCCGGGACCGCTCGGGACCGCCCGGGAGCGCACGGGACCGCCCGGGACCGCCCGGGATCGCCCGGGACCGCCCGGGAACGCCCCGGACCGGCAGGGACCGCCCTGGACCGCCCGGGACCGCCCGGGAACGCCCGGGACCGCCTGGAACCGCCGGGGACCGCCCGGGAACGCCCGGGACCGTCCGGACCGTCCTGGACCGCCCAGGAACGCACGGTACCGCCCGGGACCACCCCAGACCGCCCGGGACCGCCCCGGACCGCCCGGAACCGCCCCAGACAGCCCGGGACCGCCCCAGACCGCCCGGGACCGCCCCGGACCGCCCGGGACCGCCCGGGACCGCCCGAGACCGCCCATGACCACGCGGGACCGCTCGGGACCGCCCCGGACCGCCCCGGACCGCCCGGGACCGCCCGGGACCGCCCGGGACCGCCCCGGACCGCCCGGGCCGCCCCGGACCGCCCGGGACCACCCCGGACTGCCCGGGACCGCCCGGGACTGGCCGGGACCGCCCCGGCCGCCCGGGACAGCCCGGGACCGCCCGTGACCTCCCGGGACCGCCCTGGAACGCCCCGGACCGCCCGGGACTGCCCGGGACCGCCCGGGACCAGCCGGGACCGCCCGGGACCGTCCGGACCGTCCGGTACCGCCCGGGACCGCCCGGGACCTCTCGGGACCGCCCGGGACCACCCCAGACCCCCCGGGACCGCCCGGGACCGCCCCGGCCCACCCCGGACCGCCAGGAGACCGCCCGGGACCGCCCCGGACCGCCCGGGACCGCCCGGGACCGCCCGAGACCGCCCATGACCGCGCGGGACCGCTCGGGACCGCCCCGGACCGCCCCGGACCGCCCCGGGACCGCCCGGGACCGCCCGGGACCGCCCGGGACCGCCCCGGACCGCCCGGGACCGCCCCGGACCGCCCGGGACACCCCGGACTGCCCGGGACCTCCCGGGACTGGCGGGACCGCCCGGGCCGCCCGGGACAGCCCGGGACCGCCCGTGACCTCCCGGGACCGCCCTGGAACGTCCGGACCGTCCGGGACCGCCCAGGACCGCCCGGGACCGCTCGGGACCGCCCGGGACCACCCCAGACCGCCCGGGACCGCCCGGGACCGCCCCGGCCCACCCCGGACCGCCAGGAGACCGCCCGGGACCGCCCGGGACCGCCCGGGACCGCCCGGGACCGCCTGGGACCGCCTGGGACCGCCCGGGATCGCCGGGGACCGCCCGGGACCGCCCGGGACCGCCCGGGACTGCCCGGGAACGCCCGCAACCGCCCGGGACCGCCCGGGACTGCCCGGGACCGCCCGGGACCGCCCGGGACCGCCCGTAACCGCCCGGGACCGCCCCGGACCGCCTGGGACTGCCCCGGACCGCCCAGGACCGCCCCGGACCGCCCAGGACCGCCCGGGACCGCCCGGGACCGCCTGGGACCGCCCGGGATCGCCCGGGACCGCCCGGGACCGCCCGGGACTGCCCCAGACCGCCCGGGACCGCCCGGACCGCCCGGGACCGCCCCGGACCGCCCGGGACTGCCCCGGACCGCCCGGGACCGCCCCGGACCGCCCGGGACGGCCCCGGACCGCCCATGACCGCCCCAGACCGCCCGGGACCGCCCGGCACCGCCCTGGACCTCTCCGGACCGCCCGGGACCGCCCGGACCGCCCGGGACCGCCCGGGACCGCCCGGGACCGCCCCGGACCGCCCGGGACCGCCCGGGACCGCCTCGGACCGCCCGGGACCGCCCGGACCGCCCGGGACCGCCCGGGATCGCCCGGGACCGCCCGGGACCGCCCCGGACCGCCCGGGACCGCCCGGGACCGCCCGCAACCGCCCGGGACCGCCCGGGACCGCCCGGGACCGCCCAGGACCGCCCGGGATCGCCCGGGACCGCCCGGGACCGCCCGGGACCGCCCGGAACGCCCGGGACCGCCCCGGACCGCCCGGGACTGCCCCGGACCGCCCGGGACCGCCCCGGACCGCCCGGGACCGCCCGGACCGCCCGGGACCGCCCAGACCGCCCGGGACCGCCCGGGATCGCCCGGACCACCCGGACCGCCCGGGACTGCCCCGGACCGCCCGGGACCGCCCGGACCGCCCGGGACCGCCCCGGACCGCCCATGACCGCCCCGGACCGCCCGGGACCGCCCGGGACGCCCCGGACCTCCCGGACCACCCGGGACCGCCCGGGACCGCCCGGGACCGCCCGGGACCACCCGGGACCGCCCCGGACGCCCGAGACCGCCCGGACCGCCCGGGACCGCCCCGGACCGCCCGGGACCGCCCCTGGACCGCCCGGGACCGCCCAGAACCGCCCGGGAACGCCCTGGACCGCCCGGGACCGCCCGGGACCACCCCTGACCGCCCCGGACCGCCTGGGACCACCCCGGACCGCACGGGACCGCCCGGGACCGCCCGGGACCGCCTGGGACCGCCCAGAACCGCCCGGGACCACACGGGACCGCGCCGGACCGCCCGGGACCGCCCGGGACCTCCCGCGACCGCCCGGGACCGCCCGGGACCGCCCGGTACCGCCCGGGACCACCCCGGACCGCCCGGGACCGCCCGGGACCGCCCGGGACCGCCCGGGTCCGCCCAGGACCGCCCGGGACCGCCCGGGACCGCCCCGGACCGCCCGGGACCGCCCCAGACCACCCGGAACCTCCCGGGACCGCCCCGGACCGCCCGGGACCACACGGGACCGCGCCGGACCGCCCGGGACCGCCCGGGACCTCCCGCGACCGCCCGGGACCGCCCGGGACCGCCCTGTACCGCCCGGGACCACCCCGGACCGCCCGGGACCGCCCGGGACCGCCCGGGACCGACCGGGTCCGCCCAGGACCGCCCGGGACCGCCGTGACCGCCCCGGACCGCCCGGGACCGCCCCAGACCACCCGGACCTCCCGGGACCGCCCCGGACCGCCCGGACTGCCCGGGACCGCCCAGGACCCCCCGGGACCGCCCGGGACCGCCCAGGACCCCCTGGGACCGCCCTGGACCGCCCAGGACCCCCCGGGACCGCCCGGGACCGCCCGCAACCGCCCGGGACCGCCCGGGACCGCCCGGGACCGCCCGGGGACCGCCCGGAACCGCCCGGGACCGCCCCCGGACCGCCCGGGACTGCCCCGGACCGCCCGGGACCGCCCCCGGACCGCCCGGGACCGCCCGGGACCGCCCGGGACCGCCCAGGACCGCCCGGGACCGCCCGGGATCGCCCGGGACCACCCGGGACCGCCCGGGACTGCCCCGGACCGCCCGGGACCGCCCCGGACCGCCCGGGACCGCCCCGGACCGCCCATGACCGCCCGGACCGCCCGGGACCGCCCGGGACCGCCCCGGACCTCCCCGGACCACCCGGGACCGCCCGGGACCGCCCCGGACCGCGCCGGGACCACCCGGGACCGCCCCGGACCGCCCGAGACCGCCCCGACCGCCCGGACCGCCCGGGACCGCCCCGGACCGCCCGGGACCGCCCTGGACCGCCCGGGACCGCCCAGAACCGCCCGGGAACGCCCTGGACCGCCCGGGACCGCCCGGGACCACCCCTGACCGCCCCGGACCGCCTGGGACCACCCCGGACCGCACGGGACCGCCCGGACCGCCCGGGACCGCCTGGGACCGCCCAGAACCGCCCGGGACCACACGGGACCGCGCCGGACCGCCCGGGACCGCCCGGGACCTCCCGCGACCGCCCGGGACCGCCCGGGACCGCCCGGTACCGCCCGGGACCACCCCGGACCGCCCGGGACCGCCCGGGACCGCCCGGGACCGCCCGGGTCCGCCCAGGACCGCCCGGGACCGCCCGGGACCGCCCCGGACCGCCCGGGACCGCCCCAGACCACCCGGAACCTCCCGGGACCGCCCCGGACCGCCCGGGACCACACGGGACCGCGCCGGACCGCCCGGGACCGCCCGGGACCTCCCGCGACCGCCCGGGACCGCCCGGGGACCGCCCTGTACCGCCCGGGACCACCCCGGACCGCCGGGACCGCCCGGGACCGCCCGGGACCGCCCGGGACCGCCCAGGGTCCGCCCAGGACCGCCCGGGACCGCCCGGGACCGCCCGGACCGCCCGGGACCGCCCCAGACCACCCGGAACCTCCCGGGACCGCCCCGGACCGCCCCGGACTGCCCGGGACCGCCCAGGACCCCCCGGGACCGCCCGGGACCGCCCAGGACCCCCTGGGACCGCCCTGGACCGCCCGGGACCGCCCCGGACCGCCCGGGACCGCCCCGGACCGCCCGGGACCGCCCGGGACTGCTCGGGACTGCCCGGGACCGCCCGGGACCGCCCGGGACCGCCCGGGACCGCCCGGACCGCCCGGGACCGCCGGCCCTGAAGCCCCGGACCGGCCGGGACCGGCCCGGACCGCCTGCGACCGCCCCGGACCGACCGGGACCGCCCCGGACCGCCCGGGACCGCCCAGGTCCGCCCGGGACCGCCCCGGACCGCCCGGGACCGCCCGGGACCGCCCCGGACCGCCCCGGACCGCCCGGGACCGCCCCGGACCGCCCGGGACAGCCCGGGACTGCCCGGGACCGCCCGGGACCGCCCGGGACCGCTCGGGACCGCCCGGGAGCGCACGGGACCGCCCGGGACCGCCCGGGACCGCCCGGGAACGCCCCGGACTGGCAGGGACCGCCCTGGACCGCCCGGGACCACCCTGGAACGCCCGGGACCGCCCGGAACTGCCCGGGACCGCCCGGGAACGCCCGGGACCGCCCGGGACCGCCCGGGACCGCCCGGGACCGCCTGGGACCGCCTGGACCGCCCGGGATCGCCGGGGACCGCCCGGGACCGCCCGGGACCGCCCGGGACTGCCCGGGAACGCCCGCAACCGCCCGGGACTGCCCAGGACTGCCCGGGACCGCCGGGACCGCCCGGGACCGCCCGTAACCGCCCGGGACCGCCCCGGACCGCCCGGACTGCCCCGGACCGCCCATGACCGCCCCGACCGGCCCGGGACCGCCCGGGACCGCCCCGGACCTCCCCGGACCACCCGGGACCGCCCGGGACCGCCCGGGACCGCCCGGGACCACCCGGGACCGCCCTGGACCGCCCGAGACCGCCCCGGACCGCCCGGGACCGCCCCGGACCGCCCGGGACCGCCCTGGACCGCCCGGGACCGCCCAGAACCGCCCGGGAACGCCCTGGACCGCCCGGGACCGCCCGGGACCACCCCTGACCGCCCCGGACCGCCTGGGACCACCCCGGACCGCCCGGGACCGCCCGGGACCGCCCGGGACCGCCTGGGACCGCCCAGAACCGCCCGGGACCACACGGGACCGCGCCGGACCGCCCGGGACCGCCCGCGACCGCCCGGGACCGCCCGGTACCGCCCGGGACCACCCCGGACCGCCCGGGACCGCCCGGGACCGCCCGGGACCGCCCGGGTCCGCCCAGGACCGCCGGGACCGCCCGGGACCGCCCCGGACCGCCCGGGACCGCCCCAGACACCCGGAACCTCCCGGGACCGCCCCGGACCGCCCCGACTGCCCGGGACCGCCCAGACCCCCCGGGACCGCCCGGGACCGCCCAGGACCCCCTGGGACCGCCCTGGACCGCCCGGGACCGCCCCGGACCGCCCGGGACCGCCCCGGACCGCCCGGGACCGCCCGGGACTGCTCGGGACTGCCCGGGACCGCCCGGGACCGCCCGGGACCGCCCGGGACCGCCCCGGACCGCCCGGGACCGCCCTGGAACGCCCCGGACCGGCCGGGACCGGCCCGGACCGCCTGCGACCGCCCCGGACCGACCGGGACCGCCCCGGACCGCCCGGGACCGCCCAGGTCCGCCCGGGACCGCCCCGGACCGCCCGGGACCGCCCGGGACCGCCCCGGACCGCCCCGGACCGCCCGGGACCGCCCGGACCGCCCGGGACAGCCCGGGACTGCCCGGGACCGCCCGGGACCGCCCGGGACCGCTCGGGACCGCCCGGGAGCGCACGGGACCGCCCGGGACCGCCCGGGACCGCCCGGGAACGCCCCGGACTGGCAGGGACCGCCCTGGACCGCCCGGGACCGCCCTGGAACGCCCGGGACCGCCCGGAACTGCCCGGGACCGCCCGGGAACGCCCGGGACCGCCCGGGACCGCCCGGGACCGCCCGGGACCGCCTGGGACCGCCCTGGGACCGCCCGGGATCGCCGGGGACCGCCCGGGACCGCCCGGGACCGCCCGGGACTGCCGGGAACGCCCGCAACCGCCCGGGACTGCCCAGGACTGCCCGGGACCGCCCGGGACCGCCCGGACCGCCCGTAACCGCCCGGACCGCCCCGGACCGCCCGGGGACTGCCCCGGACCGCCCAGGGACCGCCCCGGACCGCCCAGGACCGCCCGGGACTGCCCGGGACCGCCCGGGACCGCCCGGGATCGCCGGGACCGCCCGGGACCGCCCGGGACTGCCCCAGACCGCCCGGGACCGCCCGGACCGCCCGGGACCGCCCCGGACCGCCCGGGACTGCCCCGGACCGCCCGGGACCGCCCCGGACCGCCCGGGACCGCCCCGGACCGCCCATGACCGCCCCAGACCGCCCGGGACCGCCCGGCACCGCCCCGGACCTCTCCGGACCGCCCGGGACCGCCCGGGACCGCCCGGGACCGCCCGGGACTGCCCGGGACCGCCCCGGACCGCCCGGGACCGCCCGGGACCGCCTCGGACCGCCCGGGACCGCCCCGGACCGCCCGGGACCGCCCGGGATCGCCCGGGACCGCCGGGACCGCCCCGGACCGCCCGGGACCGCCCGGGACCGCCCGCAACCGCCCGGGACCGCCCGGGACCGCCCGGGACCGCCCAGGACCGCCCGGGATCGCCCGGGACCGCCCGGGACCGCCCGGGACCGCCCGGAACCGCCCGGGACCGCCCCGGACCGCCCGGGACTGCCCCGGACCGCCCGGGACCGCCCCGGACCGCCCGGGACCGCCCGGGACCGCCCGGGACCGCCCAGGACCGCCCGGGACCGCCCGGGATCGCCCGGGACCACCCAGGACCGCCCGGGACTGCCCTGGACCGCCCGGGACCGCCCCGGACCGCCCGGGACCGCCCCGGACCGCCCATGACCGCCCCGGACCGCCTGGGACCGCCCGGGACCGCCCCGGACCTCCCCGGGCCGCCCGGGACCGCCCGGGACCGCCCGGACCGCCCGGGACCGCCCGGACCGCCCCGGACCGCCCGAGACCGCCCCGGACCGCCCGGGACCGCCCCGGACCGCCCGGGACCGCCCTGGACCGCCCGGGACCGCCCGGGAACGCCCCGGACCGCCCGGGACCGCCCGGGACCACCCCTGACCGCCCCGGACCGCCTGGGACCACCCCGGACCGCCCTGGACCGCCCGGGACCGCCCGGGACCGCCTGGGACCGCCCCAGAACCGCCCGGGACCACACGGGACCGCGCCGGACCGCCCGGGACCGCCCGGGACCTCCCGCGACCGCCCGGGACCGCCCGGGACCGCCCCGGTACCGCCCGGGACCACCCCGGACCGCCCTGGACCGCCCGGGACCGCCCGGGACCGCCCGGGTCCGCCCAGGACCGCCCGGACCGCCCGGGACCGCCCCGGACCGCCCGGGACCGCCCCAGACCACCCGGAACCTCCTGGGACCGCCACGGACCGCCCCGGACTGCCCGGGACCGCCCGGGACCCCCCGGGATCGCCCGGGACCGCCCGGGACACCCTGGGAGCGCCCTGGACCGCCCGGGACCGCCCCGGACCGCCCGGGACCGCCCCGGACCGCCCGGGACCGCCCGGGACTGCTCGGGACCGCCCAGGACCGCCCGGGACCGCCCGGGACCGCCCGGGACCGCCCCGGACCGCCCGGGACCGCCCTGGAACGCCCCGGACCGGCCGAGACCGGCCCGGACCGCCTGCGACCGCCCCGGACCGACCGGGACCGCCCCGGACCGCCCGGGACCGCCCAGGTCCGCCCGGGACCGACCCGGACCGCCCGGGACTGCCCGGGACCGCCCGGACCGCCCCGGACCGCCCGGGACCGCCCCGGACCGCCCGGGACATCCCGGGACCGCCCGGGACCGCCCGGACCGCTCGGGACCGCCCGGGAGCGCACGGGACCGCCCGGGACCGCCCGGGACCGCCCGGGAACGCCCGGGACTGGCAGGGACCGCCCTGGACCGCCCGGGACGGTCCTGGAACGCCGGACCGCCCGGAACTGCCCGGGACCGCCCGGGAACCCCGGGACCGTCCGGACCGTCCTGGACCGCCCAGGACCGCACGGGACCGCTGGGATCACCCGGACCGCCCGGACCTCCCCGGACCACCCGGGACCGCCCCAGACCGCCCGGGACTGCCCGGACCGCACGGGACCGCCCCGGGACCACCCGGGACCGCCCGGGACCGCCCCGAGACCGCCCGGGACAGCCCGGGGACCGCCCAGGACGGCCCGGACGCCGGGACCGCCCGGGACCGCCCCGGACCGCCCCGGACCGCCCGGGACCGCCCGGGACCGCCCGGGACCACCCTGGACCGCCCGGGACCGCCAGGAATGCTCGGGTCCGCCCGGGACCGCCCGGGACTGCCCGGGACCGCCCGGGACCGACCGGGACCGTCCGGACCGTCCGGGACCGCCCGGGACACACGGGACCGCCCGGGACCGCCCCGGACCGCCCGGGACCGCCCTGGACCGCCCAGGACCGCCCCGGACCGCCCGGGACCGCCCCGGACCGCCCGGGACCGCCCCGGACCGCCCGGGACCGCCCGGGAACGCCCGGGAACGCCCCGGACCGCCCGGGACCGCCGGGACCACCCGGGACCGCCCCGGACCGCCCGGGACCGCCCGGGACAGCTTCGGACCGCCCGGGACCGCCCCGGACCGCCCCGGGACCCGCCCGGGATCGCCCGGGACCGCCCGGGACCGCCCCGGACCGCCCGGGACCGCCCGGGACCACCCACAACCGCCCGGGACCGCCCGGGACCGCCCGGGACCGCCGAGGACCGCCCGGGACCGCCCGGGACCGCCCGGGACCGCCCACAACCGCCCGGGACCGCCCGGGACCGCCCGGGACCGCCGAGGACCGCGCGGGACCGCCCGGGACCGCCCGGACCGCCCGGGACCGCCCCGGACCGCCCGGGACTGCCCCGGACCGCCCGGGACCGCCCCGGACCGCCCGGGACCGCCCGGGACCGCCCGGGACTGCCCAGGACCGCCCGGGACTGCCCGGGATCGCCCGTGACCGCCCGGAGCGCCCGGACTGCCCGGACCGCCCGGGACCGCCCCGGACCGCCCGGACCGCCCCGGACCGCCCATGACCGCCCCGGACGCCCGGGACCGCCCGGGACCGCCCCGGACCTCCCGGGACCGCCCGGGACCGCCCCTGACCGCCCCGGACCGCCCGGGACCACCCCGGACCGCCCGGGACCGCCCGGGACCGCCCGGACCGCCCGGGACCACCCGGGACCGCCCCGGACCGCCCGGGACCGCCCGGGACAGCCTCGGACCGCCCGGGACCGCCCCGGACCGCCCGGGACCGCCCGGGATCGCCCGGGACCGCCCGGGACCGCCCCGGACCGCCCGGGACCGCCCGGGACCGCCCACAACCGCCCGGGACCGCCCGGGACCGCCCGGGACCGCCGAGGACCGCCCGGATCGCCCGGGACCGCCCGGGACCGCGCGGGACCGCCCGGGACCGCCCGGGACCGCCCGGGACCGCCCGGGACCGCCCCGGACCGCCCGGGACTGCCCCGGACCGCCCGGGACCGCCCCGGACCGCCCGGTACCGCCCGGGACCGCCCGGGACTGCCCAGGACCGCCCGGGACTGCCCGGGATCGCCCGTGACCGCCCGGGAGCGCCCGGACTGCCCCGGACCGCCCGGGACCGCCCCGGACCGCCGGGACCGCCCCGGACCGCCCATGACCGCCCCGGAATGCCCGGGACCGCCCGGGACCGCCCCGGACCTCCCCGGACCGCCCGGGACCGCCCGGGACCGCCCGGGACCGCCCGGGACCGCCCGGGACCGCCCGGAACCGCCCCGGACCGCCCGGGACCGCCCTGGACCGCCCGGGACCGCCCCGGACCGCCCGGGACCGCCCGGGACCGCCCGGGAACGCCCCGGACCGCCCGGGACCGCCCGGGACCGCCCCTGACCGCCCCGGACCGCCTGGGACCACCCCGGACCGCCCGGGACCGCCCGGGACCGCCCGGGACCGCCCGGGACCGCCCGGAACCGCCCGGGACCACACGGGACCGCGCCGGACCGCCCGGGACCGCCCGGGACCGCCCGCGACCGCCCGGGACCGCCCGGGACTGCCCGGGACCGCCCGGGACCACCCCGGACCGCCCGGGACCGCCCGGGATCGCCCGGGACCGCCCGGGACCGCCCAGGACCGCCCGGGACCGCCCGGGACCGCCCCGGACCGCCCGGGACCGCCCCGGACCGCCCAGAACCTCCCGGGACCGCCCCGGACCGCCCCGGACTGCCCGGGACCGCCCGGGACCCCCCGGGACCGCCCGGGACCGCCCGGGACCCCCCGGGACCACCCCGGACTGCCCGGGACCGCCCCGGACCGCCCGGGACCGCCCCGGACCGCCCGGGACCGCCCGGGACTGCCCGGGACCGCCCGGGACCGCCCGGGACCGCCCGGGACCGCCCGGGACCGCCCCGGACCGCCCGGGACCGCCCGGGACCGCCCGGGACCGTCCGGACCGTCCGGGACCGCCCGGGACCGCCCGGGACCGCTCGGGACCGCCCGGGACCACCCCAGACCGCCCGGGACCGCCCGGGACCGCCCCGGCCCACCCGGGACCGCCAGGAGACCGCCCGGGACCACCCCGGACTGCCCGGGACCGCCCGGGACTGGCTGGGACCGCCCGGGCCGCCCGGGACAGCCCGGGACCGCCCGTGACCTACCGGGACCGCCCTGCCCGGGACAGCCCGGGACCGCCCGTGACCTACCGGGACCGCCCTGGAACGCCCCGGACCGCCCCGGACCGCCCGGGACCGCCCCGGACCGCCCGGGACCGCCCCGGACCGCCCGGGACCACCCCGGACTGCCCGGGACCGCGCGGGACTGGCTGGGACCGCCCGGGCCGCCCGGGACAGCCCGGGACCGCCCGTGACCTCCCGGGACCGCCCTGGAACGCCCCGGACCGCCCGGGACTGCCCGGGACCGCCCGGGACCGCCCGGGACCGCCCGTGACCGTCCGGACCGTCCGGGACCGCCTGGGACCGCCCGGGACCGCTCGGGACCGCCCGGGACCACCCCAGACCGCCCGGGACCGCCCGGGACCGCCCCGGCCCACCCCGGACCGCCCGGGACCGCCCGGGACCGCCCGGGACCGCCCGGGACCGCCTGGGACCGCCTGGGACCGCCCGGGATCGCCGGGGACCGCCCGGGACTGCCCGGGACCGCCCGGGACTGCCCGGGAACGCCCGCAACCGCCCGGGACCGCCCGGGACTGCCCGGGACCGCCCGGGACCGCCCGGGACCGCCCGGACCGCCCGGGACCGCCCGGGACCGCCCGGGACCGCCCGGGCACGCCCGGGATCGCCAGGGACCGCCCGGGACCGCTCGGGACTGCCCCAGACCGCCCGGGACCGCCCGGACCGCCCGTGACTGCCCCGGACCGCCCGGGACCGCCCCGGACCGCCCGGGACCGCCCCGGACCGCCCATGACCACCCCAGACCGCCCGGGACCGCCCGGGACCGCCCCGGACCTCTCCGGACCGCCCGGGACCGCCCGGGACCGCCCGGGACCGCCCGGGACCGCCCGGGACCGCCCGGGACCGCCCGGGACCGCCCGGGCACGCCCGGGATCGCCCGGGACCGCCCGGGACCGCTCGGGACTGCCCCAGACCGCCCGGGACCGCCCGGACCGCCCGGGACCGCGCCGGACCGCCCGGGACTGCCTCGGACCGCCCGGGACCGCCGCGGACCGCCCGGGACCGCCCCGGACCGCCCATGACCACCCCAGACCGCCCGGGACCGCCCGGGACCGCCCCGGACCTCTCCGGACCGCCCTGGACCGCCCGGGACCGCACGGGACCGCCCGGGACCGCCCCGGACCGCCCGGGACCGCCCGGGACCGCCTCGGACCGCCCGGGACCGCCCCGGACCGCCCGGGACCGCCCGGATCGCCCGGGACCGCCCGGGACCGCCCCGGACCGCCCGGGACCGCCCGGGACCGCCCGCAACCGCCCGGGGACCACCCGGGACCGCCCGGGACCGCCCAGGACCGCCCGGGATCGCCCGGGACCGCCCGGGACCACCCGGGACCGCCCGGAACCGCCCGGGACCGCCCCAGACCGCCCGGGACTGCCCCGGACCGCCCGGGACCGCCCCGGACCGCCCGGGACCGCCCGGGACCGCCCGGGACCGCCCGGGACCGCCCAGGACCGCCCGGGATCGCCCGGGACCACCCGGGACCGCCCGGGACTGCCCCGGACCGCCCGGGACCGCCCCGGACCGCCCGGGACCGCCCCGGACCGCCCATGACCGCCCCGGACCGCCCGGGAACGCCCGGGACCGCCCCGGACCTCCCCGGACCGCCCGGGACCGCCCGGGACCGCCCGGGACCGCCCGGGACCGCCCGGGACCGCCCGGGACCGCCCCGGACCGCCCGAGACCGCCCCGGACCGCCCGGGACCGCCCCGGACCGCCCAGGACTGCCCTGGACCGCCCGGGACCGCCCGGGACCGCCCGGGAACGCCCCGGATTGCCCGGGACCGCCCGGGACCGCCCCTGACCGCCCCGGACCGCCTGGGACCACACCGGACCGCCCTGGACCGCCCGGGACCGCCCGGGACCGCCTGGGACCGCCCGGAACCGCCCGGGACCACACGGGACCGCGCCGGACCGCCCGGGACCGCCCGGGACCTCCCGCGACCGCCCGGGACCGCCCGGGACCGCCCGGGACCGCCCGGGACCACCCCGGACCGCCCGGGACCGCCCGGGACCGCCCGAGACTGCCCGGGTCAGCCCAGGACCGCCCGGGATCGCCCGGGACCGCCCCGGACCGCCCGGGACCGCCCCAGACCGCCCGGAACCTCCCGCGACCGCCCCGGACCGCCCCGGACTGCCCGGGACCGCCCGGGACCCCCGGGACCGCCCGGGACCGCCCGGGACCCCCTGGGACCGCCCTGGACCGCCCGGGACCGCCCCGGACCGCCCGGGACCGCCCCGGACCGCCCGGGACCGCCCGGGACTGCCCGGGACTGCCCGGGACCGCCCGGGACCGCCCGGGACCGCCCGGGACCGCCCCCGGACTGCCGGGGACCGCCCTGGAACGCCCCGGACCGGCCGGGACCGGCCCGGGACTGCCTCGGACCGCCCGGGACCGCCGCGGACCGCCCGGGACCGCCCCGGACCGCCCATGACCACCCCAGACCGCCCGGGACCGCCCGGGACCGCCCCGGACCTCTCCGGACCGCCCGGGACCGCCCGGGACCGCCCGGGACCGCCCGGGACCGCCCCGGACCGCCCGGGACCGCCCGGGACCGCCTCGGACCGCCCGGGACCGCCCCGGACCGCCCGGGACCGCCCGGGATCGCCCGGGACCGCCCGGGACCGCCCCGGACCGCCCGGGACCGCCCGGGACCGCCCGCAACCGCCCGGGACCACCCGGGACCGCCCGGGACCGCCCAGGACCGCCCGGGGATCGCCCGGGACCGCCCGGGACCGCCCGGGACCGCCCGGAACCGCCCGGGACCGCCCCAGACCGCCCGGGACTGCCCCGGACCGCCCGGGCCCGCCCCGGACCGCCCGGGACCGCCCGGGACCGCCCGGGACCGCCCGGGACCGCCCAGGACCGCCCGGGATCGCCCGGGACCACCCGGGACCGCCCGGGACTGCCCCGGACCGCCCGGGACCGCCCCGGACCGCCCGGGACCGCCCCGGACCGCCCATGACCGCCCCGGACCGCCCGGGAACGCCCGGGACCGCCCCGGACCTCCCCGGACCGCCCGGGACCGCCCGGGACCGCCCGGGACCGCCCGGGACCGCCCGGGACCGCCCGGGACCGCCCCGGACCGCCCGAGACCGCCCCGGACCGCCCGGGACCGCCCCGGACCGCCCAGGACCGCCCTGGACCGCCCGGGACCGCCCGGGACCGCCCGGGAACGCCCCGGACCGCCCGGGACCGCCCGGACCGCCCCTGACCGCCCCGGACCGCCTGGGACCACACCGGACCGCCCGGGACCGCCCGGGACCGCCCGGGACCGCCTGGGACCGCCCGGAACCGCCCGGGACCACACGGGACCGCGCCGGACCGCCCGGGACCGCCCGGGACCTCCCGCGACCGCCCGGGACCGCCCGGGACCGCCCGGGACCGCCCGGGACCACCCGGACCGCCCGGGACCGCCCGGGACCGCCCGGGACTGCCCGGGTCCGCCCAGGACCGCCCGGGATCGCCCGGGACCGCCCCGGACCGCCCGGGACCGCCCCAGACCGCCGGGAACCTCCCGCGACCGCCCCGGACCGCCCCGGACTGCCCGGGACCGCCCGGGACCCCCGGGACCGCCCGGGACCGCCCGGGACCCCCTGGGACCGCCCTGGACCGCCCGGGACCGCCCCGGACCGCCCGGGACCGCCCCGGACCGCCCGGGACCGCCCGGGACTGCCCGGGACCGCCCGGGACCGCCCGGGACCGCCCGGGACCGCCCGGGACCGCCCCGGACCGCCGGGGACCGCCCTGGAACGCCCCGGACCCGGCCGGGACCGGCCCGGACCGCCTGCGACCGCCCCGGACCGACCGGGACCGCCCCGGACCGCCCGGGACCGCCCAGGTCCGCCCGGGACCGCCCCGGACCGCCCGGGACCGCCCGGGACCGCCCCGGACCGCCCCGGACCGCCCGGGACCGCCCCGGACCGCCCGGGACCGCCCGGGACCGCCCCGGACCGCCCCGGACCGCCCGGGACCGCCCCGGACCGCCCGGGACAGCCCGGGACCGCCCGGGACCGCCCTGGACCGCCCGGGACCGCTCGGGACCGCCCGGGAGCGCACAGGACCGCCCGGGACCGCCCCGGACCGCCCGGGAACGCCCGGGACTGGCAGGGACCGCCCTGGACCGCCCGGGACCGCCCTGGAATGCCCGGGACCGCCCGGAACTGCCCGGGACCGCCCAGGAACGCCCGGGACCGTCCGGACCGTCCTGGACCGCCCAGGACCGCACGGGACCGCCTGGGACCACCCCGGACCGCCCGGGACCGCCCCGGACCGCCCGGGACCGCCCCAGACCGCCTGGGACCGCCCCGGACCGCACGGGACCGCCCCGGACCACCCGGGACCGCCCGGGACCGCCCGAGACCGCCCGGGACAGCCCGGGACCGCCCAGGACCGGCCCGGGACCGCCCCGGACCGCCCGGGACTGCCCCGGACCGCCCGGGACCGCCCGGGACTGCCCGGGACCGCCCGGGACCGCCCGGGACCGCCCGGGACCGCCCGGGACCGCCCCGGACCGCCCGGGACCGCCCGGGACCGCCCGGGACCGTCCGGACCGTCCGGGACCGCCCGGGACCGCCCGGGACCGCTCGGAACCGCCCGGGACCACCCCAGACCGCCCGGGACCGCCCGGGACCGCCCCGGCCCACCCGGGACCGCCAGGAGACCGCCCGGGACCACCCCGGACTGCCCGGGACCGCCCGGGACTGGCTGGGACCGCCCGGGCCGCCCGGGACAGCCCGGGACCGCCCGTGACCTCCCGGGACCGCCCTGGAACGCCCCGGACCGCCCCGGACCGCCCGGGACCGCCCCGGACCGCCCGGGACCGCTCCGGACCGCCCGGGACCACCCCGGACTGCCCGGGACCGCGCGGGACTGGCTGGGACCGCCCGGGCCGCCCGGGACAGCCCGGGACCGCCCGTGACCTCCCGGGACCGCCCTGGAACGCCCCGGACCGCCCGGGACTGCCCGGACCGCCCGGGACCGCCCGGGACCGCCCGTGACCGTCCGGACCGTCCGGGACTGCCCGAGACCGCCCGGGACCGCTCGGGACCGCCCGGGACCACCCCAGACCGCCCGGGACCGCCCGGGACCGCCCCGGCCCACCCCGGACCGCCAGGAGACCGCCCGGGACCGCCCGGGACCGCCCGGGACCGCCAGGGACCGCCTGGGACCGCCTGGGACCGCCCGGGATCGCCGGGGACCGCCCGGGACCGCCCGGGACCGCCCGGGACTGCCGGGGAACGCCCGCAACCGCCCGGGACCGCCCGGGACTGCCTGGGACCGCCCGGGACCGCCCGGGACCGCCCCGGACCGCCCGGGACCGCCCGGGACCGCCCGGGACCGCTCGGGCACGCCCGGGATCGCCCGGGACCGCCCGGGACCGCTCGGGACTGCCCCAGACCGCCCGGGACCGCCCGGACCGCCCGGGACCGCCCCGGACCGCCCGGGACTGCCCCCGACCGCCCGGGACCGCCCCGGACCGCCCGGGACCGCCCCGGACCGCCCATGACCACCCCAGACCGCCCGGGACCGCCCGGGACCGCCCCGGACCTCTCCGGACCGCCCGGGACCGCCCGGGACCGCCCGGGACCGCCCGGGACCGCCCCGGACCGCCCGGGACCGCCCGGGACCGCCTCGGACCGCCCGGGACCGCCCCGGACCGCCCGGGACCGCCCGGAATCGCCCGGGACCGCCCGACCGCCCGGACCGCCCGGGACCGCCCGGGACCGCCCGCAACCGCCCGGGACCGCCCGGGACCGCCCGGGACCGCCCAGGACCACCCGGGATCGCCCGGGACCGCCCGGGACCGCCCGGGACCACCCGGAACCGCCCGGGACCGCCCCAGACCGCCCGGGACTGCCCCGGACCGCCCGGGACCGCCCCGGACCGCCCGGGACCGCCCGGGACCGCCCGGGACCGCCCGGGACCGCCCGGGACCACCCGGGATCGCCCGGGACCACCCGGGACCGCCCGGGACTGCCCCGGACCGCCCGGGACCGCCCCCGGACCGCCCGGGACCGCCCCGGACCGCCCATGACCGCCCCGGACCGCCCGGGAACGCCCGGGACCGCCCCGGACCTCCCCGGACCGCCCGGGACCGCCCGGGACCGCCCGGGACCGCCCGGGACCGCCCGGGACCGCCCGGGACCGCCCCGGACCGCCCGAGACCGCCCCGGACCGCCCGGGGACCGCCCGGACCGCCCGGGACCGCCCTGGACCGCCCGGGTCCGCCCGGGACCGCCCGGGAACGCCCCGGACCGCCCGGGACCGCCCGGGACCGCCCCTGACCGCCCCGGACCGCCTGGGACCACACCGGACCGCCCGGGACCGCCCGGGACCGCCCGGGACCGCCTGGGACCGCCCGGAACCGCCCGGGACCACACGGGACCGCGCCGGACCGCCCGGACCGCCCGGGACCTCCCGCGACCGCCCGGGACCGCCCGGGACCGCCCGGGACCGCCCGGACCACCCCGGACCGCCCGGGACCGCCCGGGACCGCCCGGGATCGCCCGGGTCCACCCAGGACCGCCCGGGACCGCCCGGGACCGCCCCGGACCGCCCGGGACCGCCCCAGACCGCCCGGACCTCCCGGGACCGCCCCGGACCGCCTCGGACTGCCCGGGACCGCCCGGGACCCCCCGGGACCGCCCGGGACCGCCCGGGACCCCCTGGGACCGCCCTGGACCGCCCGGGACCGCCCTGGACCGCCCGGGACCGCCCCGACCGCCCGGGACCGCCCGGGACTGCCCGAGACCGCCCGGGACCGCCCGGGACCGCCCGGGACCGCCCGGGACCGCCCAGGACCGCCCGGGACCGCCCGGGACCGCCCGGGACCGCTCGGGCACGCCCGGGATCGCCCGGGACCGCCCGGGACCGCTCGGGACTGCCCCAGACCGCCCGGGACCGCCCGGACCGCCCGGGACCGCCCCGGACCGCCCGGGACTGCCCCCGACCGCCCGGGACCGCCCCGGACCGCCCGGGACCGCCCCGGACCGCCCATGACCACCCCAGACCGCCCGGGACCGCCCGGGACCGCCCCGGACCTCTCCGGACCGCCCGGACCGCCCGGGACCGCCCGGGACCGCCCGGGACCGCCCCGGACCGCCCGGGACCGCCCGGGACCGCCTCGGACCGCCCGGGACCGCCCCGGACCGCCCGGGACCGCCCGGAATCGCCCGGGACCGCCCGGGACCGCCCCGGAACCGCCCGGGACCGCCCGGGACCGCCCGCAACCGCCCGGGACCGCCCGGGACCGCCCGGGACCGCCCAGGACCACCCGGGATCGCCCGGGACCGCCCGGGACCGCCCGGGACCACCCGGAACCGCCCGGGACCGCCCCAGACCGCCCGGACTGCCCCGGACCGCCCGGGACCGCCCCGGACCGCCCGGGACCGCCCGGGACCGCCCGGGACCGCCCGGGACCGCCCGGGGACCACCCGGATCGCCCGGGACCACCCGGGACCGCCCGGGACTGCCCCGGACCGCCCGGGACCGCCCCGGACCGCCCGGGACCGCCCCGGACCGCCCATGACCGCCCCGGACCGCCCGGGAACGCCCGGGACCGCCCCGGACCTCCCCGGACCGCCCGGGACCGCCCGGGACCGCCCGGGACCGCCCGGGACCGCCCGGGACCGCCCGGGACCGCCCCGGACCGCCCGAGACCGCCCCGGACCGCCCGGGACCGCCCCGGACCGCCCGGGACCGCCCTGGACCGCCCGGGTCCGCCCGGGACCGCCCGGGAACGCCCCGGACCGCCCGGGACCGCCCTGGACCGCCCCTGACCGCCCCGGACCGCCTGGGACCACACCGGACCGCCCGGGACCGCCCGGGACCGCCCGGGACCGCCTGGGACCGCCCGGAACCGCCCGGGACCACACGGGACCGCGCCGGACCGCCCGGACCGCCCGGGACCTCCCGCGACCGCCCGGGACCGCCCGGGACCGCCCGGGACCGCCCGGGACCACCCCGGACCGCCCGGGACCGCCCGGGACCGCCCGGGATCGCCCGGGTCCACCCAGGACCGCCCGGGACCGCCCGGGACCGCCCCGGACCGCCCGGGACCGCCCCAGACCGCCCGGAACCTCCCGGGACCGCCCCGGACCGCCTCGGACTGCCCGGGACCGCCCGGGACCCCCCCGGGACCGCCCGGGACCGCCCGGGACCCCCTGGGACCGCCCTGGACCGCCCGGGACCGCCCTGGACCGCCCGGGACCGCCCCGGACCGCCCGGGACCGCCCGGGACTGCCCGAGACCGCCCGGGACCGCCCGGGACCGCCCGGGACCGCCCGGGACCGCCCAGGACCGCCCGGGACCGCCCTGGAACGCCCCGGACCGGCCGGGACTGGCCCGGACCGCCTGCGACCGCCCCGGACCGACCGGGACCGCCCCGGACCGCCCGGGACCGCCCAGGTCCGCCCGGGACCGCCCCGGACCGCCCGGGACCGCCCGGGAACCGCCCCGGACCGCCCCGGACCGCCCCGGGACCGCCCGGACCGCCCGGGACAGCCCGGGACCGCCCGGGACCGCCCTGGACCGCCCGGGACCGCTCGGGACCGCCCGGGAGCGCACGGGACCGCCCGGGACCGCCCGGGACCGCCCGGGAACGCCCGGGACTGGCAGGGACCGCCCTGGACCGCCCGGGACCGCCCTGGAACGCCCGGGACCGCCCGGAACTGCCCGGGACCGCCCGGAACGCCCGGGACCGTCCCGGACCGTCCTGGACCGCCCAGGACCGCACGGGACCGCCTGGGACCACCCGGACCGCCCGGGACCGCCCCGGCCCGCCCGGGACCGCCCCAGACCGCCCGGGACCGCCCGGACCGCACGGGACCGCCCCGGACCACCCGGGACCGCCGGGACCGCCCGAGACCGCCCGGGACAGCCCGGGACCGCCCAGGACCGGCCGGACCGCCCGGGACCGCCCGGGACCGCCCCGGACCGCCCGGGACCGCCCGGGACCGCCCGGGACCGCCCGGGACCACCCTGGACCGCCCGGGACCGCCAGAAATGCTCGGGTCCGCCCCGGGACCGCCCGGGACCGCCCGGGACCGCCCGGGACCGACCGGGACCGTCCGGACCGTCTGGGACCGCCCGGGACCACCGGGACCGCCCGGGACTGCCCCGGACCGCCCGGGACCGCCTGGACCGCCCAGGACCGCCCGGACCGCCCGGGACCGCCCCGGACCGCCCGGGACCGCCCGGACCGCCCGGGACCGCCCGGGAACGCCCGGGAACGCCCCGGACCGCCCGGGACCGCCCGGGACCGCCCCTGACCGCCCGGACCGCCCGGGACAACCCGGACCGCCCGGGACCGCCCGGGACCGCCCGGGACCGCCCGGGACCGCCCGGGACCGCCCCGGACCGCCCGGGACCGCCCGGGACAGCCTCAGACCGCCCGGGACCGCCCCGGACCGCCCGGGACCGCCCGGGATCGCCCGGGACCGCCCGGGACCGCCCCGGACCGCCCCGGGACGCCCGGGGACCGCCCACAACCGCCCGGGACCGCCCGGGACCGCCCGGGACCGCCCAGGACCGCCGGGATCGCCCGGGACCGCCCTGGACCGCGCGGGACCGCCCGGGACCGCCCGGACCGCCCGGGACTGCCCCGGACCGCCCGGACTGCCCCGGACCGCCCGGGACCGCCCCGGACCGCCGGGACCGCCCGGGACCGCCCGGACCGCCCAGGACCGCCCGGGACTGCCCGGATCGCCCGGGACCGCCCGGGACCGCCCGGGACTGCCCTGGACCGCCCGGGACCGCCCCGGACCGCCCGGGCCCGCCCCGGACCGCCCATGACCGCCCCGGACCGCCCGGGACCGCCCGGGACCGCCCCGGACCTCCCCGGACCGCCCGGGACCGCCCGGGACCGCCCGGGACCGCCGCGGGACCGCCCGGGACCACCCCGGACCGCCCGGGACCGCCCCGGACCGCCCGGGACCGCCCCGGACCGCCCGGGACCGCCCCGGACCGCCCGGGACCGCCCGGGACCGCCCGGGAACGCCCCGGACCGCCCGGGACCGCCCGGGACCGCCCCTGACCGCCCCGTTACCGCCTGGGACCACCCCGGACCGCCCGGGACCGCCCGGGACCGCCCGGGACCGCCCGGGACCGCCCGGAACCGCCCAGGACCACACGGGACCGCGCGGACCGCCCGGGACCGCCCGGGACCGCCCGCGACCGCCCGGGACCGCCCGGGACCGCCCGGGACCGCCCGGACCACCCCGGACCGCCCGGGACCGCCCGGGACCGCCCGGGACCGCCCGGGACCGCCCAGGACCGCCCGGTACCGCCCGGGACCGCCCTGGACCGCCCGAGAACCGCCCCGGACCGCCCAGAACCTCCCGGGACTGCCCCGGACCGCCCCGGACTGCCCGGGACCGCCCGGGACCCCCCGGGACCGCCCGGGACCGCCCGGGACCCCCCGGGACTGCCCCGGACCGCCCGGGACCGCCCCGGACCGCCGGGGACCGCCCCAGACCGCCCGGGACCGCCCGGGACTGCCCGGGACCGCCCGGGACCGCCCCGGACATCCCGGGACCGCCCGGGACCGCCCGGGACCGCCCGGGACCGCCCGGGACCGCCCGTTACCGCCCGGGACCGCCCGGGACCGCCGCGGACCGCCCTGGCCCGCCCGGGACCACCCCGGACCACCCGGGATTGCCCCGGACTGCCCGGGACCGCCCCGGACAGCCCGGGACCGCGCGGGACCGCCCCGGACCGCCCGGGACCGCCCGGGACCGCCCGGGACCGCCCAGGACCGCCGGGGACCGCCCGGGACCGCCCGGGACCGCCCGGGAACGCCCGGGACCGGCAGGGACCGCCCTGGACCGCCCGGGACCGCCCTGGAACGCCCGGGACCGCCCGGAACCGCCCGGGACCGCCCGGGACCGCCCGGGACTGCCCTGGACCGCCCGGGACCGCCCCGGACCGCCCGGGCCCGCCCCGGACCGCCCATGACCGCCCCGGACCGCCCGGGACCGCCCGGGACCGCCCCGGACCTCCCCGGACCGCCCGGGACCGCCCGGGACCGCCCGGGACCGCCCGGGACCGCCCGGGACCGCCCCGGACCGCCCGGGACCGCCCCGGACCGCCCGGGACCGCCCCGGACCGCCCGGGACCGCCCCGGACCGCCCGGGACCGCCCGGGACCGCCCGGGAACGCCCCGGACCGCCCGGGACCGCCCGGGACCGCCCCTGACCGCCCCGTACCGCCTGGGACCACCCCGGACCGCCCGGGACCGCCCGGGACCGCCCGGGACCGCCCGGGACCGCCCGGAACTGCCCAGGACCACACGGGACCGCGCCGGACCGCCCGGGACCGCCCGGGACCGCCCGCGACCGCCCGGGACCGCCCGGGACCGCCCGGGACCGCCCGGGACCACCCCGGACCGCCCGGGACCGCCCGGGACCGCCCGGGACCGCCCGGGACCGCCCAGGACCGCCCGGGACCGCCCGGGACCGCCCTGGACCGCCCGAGACCGCCCCGGACCGCCCAGAACCTCCCGGGACCGCCCCGGACCGCCCCGGACTGCCCGGGACCGCCCGGGACCCCCCGGGACCGCCCGGGACCGCCCGGGACCCCCCGGGACCGCCCCGGACCGCCCGGGACCGCCCCGGACCGCCGGGGACCGCCCCAGACCGCCCGGGACCGCCCGGGACTGCCCGGGACCGCCCGGGACCGCCCCGGACATCCCGGGACTGCCCGGGACCGCCCGGGACCGCCCGGGACCGCCCGGGACCGCCCGTTACCGCCTGGGACCGCCCGGGACCGCCGCGGACCGCCCTGGCCCGCCCGGGACCACCCCGGACCACCCGGGATTGCCCCGGACTGCCCGGGACCGCCCCGGACAGCCCGGGACCGCGCAGGACCGCCCCGGACCGCCCGGGACCGCCCGGGACCGCCCGGGACCGCCCAGGACCGCCGGGGACCGCCCGGGACCGCCCGGGACCGCCCGGGAACGCCCGGGACCGGCAGGGACCGCCCTGGACCGCCCGGGACCGCCCTGGAACGCCCGGGACCGCCCGGAACCGCCCGGGACCGCCAGGGAACGCCCGGGACCGTCCGGACCGTTCTGGACCACCCAGGACCGCACGGGACCGCCCAGGACCACCCCGGACTGCCCAAGACCGCCCCGGACCGCCCGGGACCGCCCCAGACCGCCCGGGACCGCCCCAGACCGCTCGGGACCGCCTCGGACCGCCCGGGACTGCCCGGGACCGCCCGAGACCGCCCGGGACCGCCCAGGACCGCCCGGGACCGCCGGGACCGCCCCGGACCGCCCCGGACTGCCCGGGACCGCACGGGACCGCCCGGGACCGCCCCGGACCGCCCTGGACCGCCCCGGACCGCCCGGGACCACCCCGGACTGCCCGGGACTGCCCGGGACCGGCCAGGACCGCCCGGGACAGCTGGTTGCCATGTTGTATAGGTGACTTCCAAGTCAGCCATATTGCATTGGGGACATTGTGCTGGTTGTATTGTATAGGTGACTTCCAAGTCAGCCATATTGCATGGGGGACATTGTGCTGGTTGCCATGTCCTATAGGTGACTTCCAAGTCAGCCATATTGCATGGGGGAAATTGTGCTGGTTGTCTTGTATAGGTGACTTCCAAGTCAGCCATATTGCTTGGGGGACATTGTGCTGGTTGCCATGTTCTATAGGTGACTTCCAAGTCAGCCATATTGCATGGGGGACATTGTGCTGGTGGCCATGTTCTATAGGTGACTTCCAAGTCAGCCATATTGCATTTGGGACATTGTGCTGGTTGTATTGTATAGGTGACTTCCAAGTCAGCCATATTGCATGGGGGACATTGTGCTGGTTGTATTGTATAGGTGACTTCAAAGTGAGCCATATTGCTTGGGGGACATTGTGCTGGTGGCCATGTTCTATAGGTGACTTCCAAGTCAGCCATATTGCATGGGGGACATTGTGCTGGTTGCCATGTCCTATAGGTGACTTCCAAGTCAGCCATATTGCATTAGGGACATTGTGCTGGTTGTCTTGTATAGGTGACTTCCAAGTCAGCCATATTGCTTGGGGGACATTGTGCTGGTTGCCATGTTCTATAGGTGACTTCCAAGTCAGCCATATTGCATTTGGGACATTGTGCTGGTTGTATTGTATAGGTGACTTCCAAGTCAGCCATATTGCATGGGGGACATTGTGCTGGTTGTATTGTATAGGTGACTTCCAAGTCAGCCATATTGCATGGGGGACATTGTGCTGGTTGCCATGTTGTATAGGTGACTTCCAAGTCAGCGATATTGCTTGGGGGACATTGTGCTGGTGGCCATGTTCTATAGGTGACTTCCAAGTCAGCCATATTGCATGGGGGACATTGTGCTGGTTGCCATGTCCTATAGGTGACTTCCAAGTCAGCCATATTGCTTGGGGGACATTGTGCTGGTTGCCATGTTGTATAGGTGACTTCCAAGTCAGCCATATTGCTTGGGGGACATTGTGCTGGTGGCCATGTTCTATAGGTGACTTCCAAGTCAGCCATATTGCTTGGGGGACATTGTGCTGGTTGCCATGTTGTATAGGTGACTTCCAAGTCAGCCATATTGCATGGGGGACATTGTGCTGGTGGCCATGTTCTATAGGTGACTTCCAAGTCAGCCATATTGCATGGGGGACATTGTGCTGGTTGCCATGTTGTATAGGTGACTTCCAAGTCAGCCATATTGCATGGGGGACATTGTGCTGGTTGTATTGTATAGGTGACTTCCAAGTCAGCCATATTGCATGGGGGACATTGTGCTGGTTGCCATGTCCTATAGGTGACTTCCAAGTCAGCCATATTGCATGGGGGTATTGTGCTGGTTGTCTTGTATAGGTGACTTCCAAGTCAGCCATATTGCTTGGGGGACATTGTGCTGGTTGCCATGTTCTATAGGTGACTTCCAAGTCAGCCATATTGCATGGGGGACATTGTGCTGGTGGCCATGTTCTATAGGTGACTTCCAAGTCAGCCATATTGCATTTGGGACATTGTGCTGGTTGTATTGTATAGGTGACTTCCAAGTCAGCCATATTGCATGGGGGACTTTGTGCTGGTTGTATTGTATAGGTGACTTCCAAGTGAGCCATATTGCTTGGGGGACATTGTGCTGGTGGCCATGTTCTATAGGTGACTTCCAAGTCAGCCATATTGCATGGGGGACATTGTGCTGGTTGCCATGTCCTATAGGTGACTTCCAAGTCAGCCATATTGCATGGGGGACATTGTGCTGGTTGTCTTGTATAGGTGACTTCCAAGTCAGCCATATTGCTTGGGGGACATTGTGCTGGTTGCCATGATCTATAGGTGACTTCCAAGTCAGCCATATTGCTTGGGGGGCATTGTGCTGGAGGCCATGTTCTATAGGTGACTTCCAAGTCAGCCATATTGCTTGGGGGACATTGTGCTGGTTGTATTGTATAGGTGACTTCCAAGTCAGCCATATTGCATGGGGGACATTGTGCTGGTTGTATTGTATAGGTGACTTCCAAGTCAGCCATATTGCATGGGGGACATTGTGCTGGTGGCCATGTCCTATAGGTGACTTCCAAGTCAGCCATATTGCATGGGGGACATTGTGCTGGTTGTCTTGTATAGGTGACTTCCAAGTCAGCCATATTGCATGGGGGAAATTGTGCTGGTTGCCATGTTGTATAGGTGACTTCAAAGTCAGCCATATTGCATGGGGGACATTGTGCTGGTGGCCATGTTCTATAGGTGACTTCCAAGTCAGCCATATTGCAGGGGGGACATTGTGCTGGTTGTTTTGTATAGGTGACTTCCAAGTCAGCCATATTGCATGGGGTACATTGTGCTGGTTGTGTTGTATAGGTGACTTCCAAATCAGCCATATTGCATGGGGGACATTGTGCTGGTTGTATTGTATAGGTGACTTCCAAGTCAGCCATATTGCATGGGGGACATTGTGCTGGTTGTCTTGTATAGGTGACTTCCAAGTCAGCCATATTGCTTGGGGGACATTGTGCTGGTTGTAT
This sequence comes from Petromyzon marinus, assembly GCF_048934315.1. Classification (NCBI taxonomy): domain Eukaryota; kingdom Metazoa; phylum Chordata; class Hyperoartia; order Petromyzontiformes; family Petromyzontidae; genus Petromyzon; species Petromyzon marinus. The sequence goes on from NW_027422755.1 coordinate 29,894, forward strand.
TGTATAGGTGACTTCCAAGTCAGCCATATTGCATGGGGGACATTGTGCTGGTTGCCATGTTGTATAGGTGACTTCCAAGTCAGCCATATTGCATGGGGGACATTGTGCTGGTGGCCATGTTCTATAGTTGACTTCCAAGTCAGCCATATTGCATTTGGGACATTGTGCTGGTTGTATTGTATAAGTGACTTCCAAGTCAGCCATATTGCATGGGGGACATTGTGCTGGTTGTATTGTATAGGTGACTTCCAAGTCAGCCATATTGCATGGGGGACATTGTGCTGGTTGCCATGTTGTATAGGTGACTTCCAAGTCAGCCATATTGCATGGGGGACATTGTGCTGGTGGCCATGTTCTATAGGTGAATTCCAAGTCAGCCATATTGCATTTGGGACATTGTGCTGGTTGTCTTGTATAGGTGACTTCCAAGTCAGCCATATTGCTTGGGGGACATTGTGCTGGTTGCCATGTCCTATAGGTGACTTCCAAGTCAGCCATATTGCATGGGGGACATTGTGCTGGTTGTCTTGTATAGGTGACTTCCAAGTCAGCCATATTGCATGGGGGACATTGTGCTGGTTGCCATGTTGTATAGGTGACTTCCAAGTCAGCCATATTGCATGGGGGACATTGTGCTGGTGGCCATGTTCTATAGGTGACTTCCAAGTCAGCCATATTGCGTTTGGGACATTGTGCTGGTTGTCTTGTATAGGTGACTTCCAAGTCAGCCATATTGCATGGGGGACATTGTGCTGGTTGTGTTGTATAGGTGACTTCCAAATCAGCCATATTGCATGGGGGACATTGTGCTGGTTGTATTGTATAGGTGACTTCCAAGTCAGCCATATTGCATGGGGGACATTGTGCTGGTTGTCTTGTATAGGTGACTTCCAAGTCAGACATATTGCTTGGGGGACATTGTGCTGGTTGTATTGTATAGGTGACTTCCAAGTCAGCCATATTGCATGGGGGACATTGTGCTGGTTGAGATGTTGTATAGGTGACTTCCAAGTCAGCCATATTGCATGGGGGACATTGTGCTGGTGGCCATGTTCTATAGGTGACTTCCAAAGCAGCCATATTGCATTTTGGACATTGTGCTGGTTGTATTGTATAGGTGACTTCCAAGTCAGCCATATTGCATGGGGGACTTTGTGCTGGTTGTATTGTATAGGTGACTTCCAAGTGAGCCATATTGCTTGGGGGACATTGTGCTGGTGGCCATGTTCTATAGGTGACTTCCAAGTCAGCCATATTGCATGGGGGACATTGTGCTGGTTGCCATGTCCTATAGGTGACTTCCAAGTCAGCCATATTGCATGGGGCACATTGTGCTGGTTGTCTTGTATAGGTGACTTCCAAGTCAGCCATATTGCTTGGGGGACATTGTGCTGGTTGCCATGTTCTATAGGTGACTTCCAAGTCAGCCATATTGCTTGGGGGACATTGTGCTGGTGGTCATGTTCTATAGGTGACTTCCAAGTCAGCCATATTGCTTGGGGGACATTGTGCTGGTTGCCATGTTGTATAGGTGACTTCCAAGTCAGCCATATTGCATGGGGGACATTGTGCTGGTGGCCATGTTCTATAGGTGACTTCCAAGTCAGCCATATTGCATGGGGGACATTGTGCTGGTTGCCATGTTGTATAGGTGACTTCAAAGTCAGACATATTGCATGGGGGACATTGTGCTGGTGGCCATGTTCTATAGGTTACTTCCAAGTCAGCCATATTGCATGGGGGACATTGTGCTGGTTGTCTTGTATAGGTGACTTCCAAGTCAGCCATATTGGATGGGGGACATTGTGCTGGTTGTGTTGTATAGGTGACTTCCAAATCAGCCATATTGCATGGGGGACATTGTGCTGGTTGTATTGTATAGGTGACTTCCAAGTCAGCCATATTGCATGGGGGACATTGTGCTGGTTGTATTGTATAGGTGACTTCCAAGTCAGCCATATTGCATGGGGGACATTGTGCTGGTGGCCATGTCCTATAGGTGACTTCCAAGTCAGCCATATTGCATGGGGGACATTGTGCTGGTTGTCTTGTATAGGTGACTTCCAAGTCAGCCATATTGCTTGGGGGACATTGTGCTGGTTGTATTGTATAGGTGACTTCCAAGTCAGCCATATTGCATGGGGGACATTGTGCTGGTTGCCATGTTGTATAGGTGCCTTCCAAGTCAGCCATATTGCATGGGGGACATTGTGCTGGTGGCCATGTTCTATAGTTGACTTCCAAGTCAGCCATATTGCATTTGGGACATTGTGCTGGTTGTCTTGTATAGGTGACTTCCAAGTCAGCCATATTGCATGGGGGACATTGTGCTGGTTGTATTGTATAGGTGACTTCCAAGTCAGCCATATTGCATGGGGGACATTGTGCTGGTGGCCATGTCCTATAGGTGACTTCCAAGTCAGCCATATTGCATGGGGGACATTGTGCTGGTTGTCTTGTATAGGTGACTTCCAAGTCAGCCATATTGCTTGTGGGACATTGTGCTGGTTGTATTGTATAGGTGACTTCCAAGTCAGCCATATTGCATGGGGGACATTGTGCTGGTTGTATTGTATAGGTGACTTCCAAGTCAGCCATATTGCATGGGGGACATTGTGCTGGTTGTCTTGTATAGGTGACTTCCAAGTCAGCCATATTGCATGGGGGACATTGTGCTGGTGGCCATGTCCTATAGGTGACTTCCAAGTCAGCGATATTGCATGGGGGACATTGTGCTGGTTGTCTTGTATAGGTGACTTCCAAGTCAGCCATATTGCATGGGGGACATTGTGCTGGTGGCCATGTCCTATAGGTGACTTCCAAGTCAGCCATATTGCATGGGGGACATTGTGCTGGTTGCCATGTTGTATAGATGACTTCCAAGTCAGCCATATTGCATGGGGGACATTGTGCTGGTGGCCATGTTCTATAGGTGACTTCCAAGTCAGCCATATTGCATTTGGGACATTGTGCTGGTTGTCTTGTATAGGTGACTTCCAAGTCAGCCATATTGCATGGGGGACATTGTGCTGGTTGTATTGTATAGGTGACTTCCAAGTCAGCCATATTGCATGGGGGACATTGTGCTGGTGGCCATGTCCTATAGGTGACTTCCAAGTCAGCCATATTACATGGGGGACATTGTGCTGGTTGTCTTGTATAGGTGACTTCCAAGTCAGCCATATTGCTTGGGGGACATTGTGCTGGTTGTATTGTATAGGTGACTTCCAAGTCAGCCATATTGCATGGGGGACATTGTTCTGGTTGCCATGTTGTATAGGTGACTTCCAAGTCAGCCATATTGCATGGGGGACATTGTGCTGGTGGCCATGTTCTATAGGTGACTTCCAAGTCAGCCATATTGCATTTGGGACATTGTGCTGGTTGTCTTGTATAGGTGACTTCCAAGTCAGCCATATTGCATGGGGGACATTGTGCTGGTTGTTTTGTATAGGTGACTTCCAAATCAGCCATATTGCATGGGGGACATTGTGCTGGTTGTATTGTATAGGTGACTTCCAAGTCAGCCATATTGCATGGGGGACATTGTGCTGGTTGTCTTGTATAGGTGACTTCCAAGTCAGCCATATTGCTTGGGGGACGTTGTGCTGGTTGTATTGTATAGGTGACTTCCAAGTCAGCCATATTGCATGGGGGACATTGTGCTTGTTGCCATGTTGTATAGGTGACTTCCAAGTCAGCCATATTGCATGGGGGCATTGTGCTGGTGGCCATGTTCTATAGGTGACTTCCAAGTCAGCCATATTGCATTTGGGACATTGTGCTGGTTGTATTGTATAGGTGACTTCCAAGTCAGCCATATTGCATGGGGGACATTGTGCTGGTTGTATTGTATAGGTGACTTCCAAGTGAGCCATATTGCTTGGGGGACATTGTGCTGGTGGCCATGTTCTATAGGTGACTTCCAAGTCAGCCATATTGCATGGGGGACATTGTGCTGGTTGCCATGTCCTATAGGTGACTTCCAAGTCAGCCATATTGCATGGGGGACATTGTGCTGGTTGTCTTGTATAGGTGACTTCCAAGTCAGCCATATTGCTTGGGGGACATTGTGCTGGTTGCCATGTTCTATAGGTGACTTCCAAGTCAGCCATATTGCTTGGGGGACATTGTGCTGGTGGCCATGTTCTATAGGTGACTTCCAAGTCAGCCATATTGCTTGGGGGACATTGTGCTGGTTGCCATGTTGTATAGGTGACTTACAAGTCAGCCATATTGCATGGGGGACATTGTGCTGGTGGCCATGTTGTATAGGTGACTTCCAAGTCAGCCATATTGCATGGGGGACATTGTGCTGGTTGTCTTGTATAGGTGACTTCCAAGTCAGCCATATTGCATGGGGGACATTGTGCTGGTTGTATTGTATAGGTGACTTCCAAGTCAGCCATATTGCATGGGGGACATTGTGCTGGTTGCCATGTCCTATAGGTGACTTCCAAGTCAGCCATATTGCATGGGGGAAATTGTGCTGGTTGACTTGTATAGGTGACTTCCAAGTCAGCCATATTGCATGGGGGACATTGTGCTGGTGGCCATGTTCTATAGGTGACTTCCAAGTCAGCCATATTGCATTTGGGACATTGTGCTGGTTGTATTGTATAAGTGACTTCCAAGTCAGCCATATTGCATGGGGGACATTGTGCTGGTTGTATTGTATAGGTGACTTCCAAGTGAGCCATATTGCTTGGGGGACATTGTGCTGGTGGCCATGTTCTATAGGTGACTTCCAAGTCAGCCATATTGCATGGGGGACATTGTGCTGGTTGTCTTGTATAGGTGACTTCCAAGTCAGCCATATTGCTTGGGGGACATTGTGCTGGTTGTAATGTATAGGTGACTTCCAAGTCAGCCATATTGCATGGGGGAAATTGTGCTGGTAGCCATGTTGTATAGGTGACTTCCAAGTCAGCCATATTGCATTTGGGACATTGTGCTGGTTGTCTTGTATAGGTGACTTCCAAGTCAGCCATATGTCCCCCATGCAATATGGCTGACTTGGAAGTCACCTATAGGACATGGCCACCAGCACAATGTCCCCCATGCAATATGGCTGACTTGGAAGTCACCTATACAATACAACCAGCACAATGTCCCCCATGCAATATGGCTGACTTGGACGTCACCTATACAAAACAACCAGCACAATGTCCCCCAAGCAATATGGCTGACTTGGAAGTCACCTATAGAACATGGCCACCAGCACAATGTCGCCCAAGCAATATGGCTGACTTGGAAGTCACCTATAGAACATGGGAACCAGCACAATGTCCCCCAAGCAATATGGCTGACTTGGAAGTCACCTATACAAGACAACCAGCACAATGTCCCCCATGCAATATGGCTGACTTGGAAGTCACCTATAGGACATGGCCACCAGCACAATGTCCCCCATGCAATATGGCTGACTTGGAAGTCACCTATACAATACAACCAGCACAATGTCCCCCATGCAATATGGCTGACTTGGACGTCACCTATACAAAACAACCAGCACAATGTCCCCCAAGCAATATGGCTGACTTGGAAGTCACCTATAGAACATGGCCACCAGCACAATGTCCCCCAAGCAATATGGCTGACTTGGAAGTCACCTATAGAACATGGGAACCAGCACAATGTCCCCCAAGCAATATGGCTGACTTGGAAGTCACCTATACAAGACAACCAGCACAATGTCCCCCATGCAATATGGCTGACTTGGAAGTCACCTATAGGACATGGCAACCAGCACAATGTCCCCCATGCAATATGGCTGACTTGGAAGTCACCTATAGAACATGGCCACCAGCACAATGTCCCCCAAGCAATATGGCTCACTTGGAAGTCACCTATACAATACAACCAGCACAATGTCCCCCATGCAATATGGCTGACTTGGAAGTCACTTATACAATACAACCAGCACAATGTCCCAAATGCAATATGGCTGACTTGGAAGTCACCTATAGAACATGGCCACCAGCACAATGTCCCCCATGCAATATGGCTGACTTGGAAGTCACCTATACAAGACAACCAGCACAATTTCCCCCATGCAATATGGCTGACTTGGAAGTCACCTATAGGACATGGCAACCAGCACAATGTCCCCCATGCAATATGGCTGACTTGGAAGTCACCTATACAATACAACCAGCACAATGTCCCCCATGCAATATGGCTGACTTGGAAGTCACCTATACAAGACAACCAGCACAATGTCCCCCATGCAATATGGCTGACTTGGAAGTCACCTATACAACATGGCCACCAGCACAATGTCCCCCATGCAATATGGCTGACTTGTAAGTCACCTATACAACATGGCAACCAGCACAATGTCCCCCAAGCAATATGGCTGACTTGGAAGTCACCTATAGAACATGGCCACCAGCACAATGTCCCCCAAGCAATATGGCTGACTTGGAAGTCACCTATAGAACATGGCAACCAGCACAATGTCCCCCAAGCAATATGGCTGACTTGGAAGTCACCTATACAAGACAACCAGCACAATGTCCCAAATGCAATATGGCTGACTTGGAAGTCACCTATAGAACATGGCCACCAGCACAATGTCCCCCATGCAATATGGCTGACTTGGAAGTCATCTATACAACATGGCAACCAGCACAATGTCCCCCATGCAATATGGCTGACTTGGAAGTCACCTATACATTACAACCAGCACAATGTCCCCCAAGCAATATGGCTGACTTTGAAGTCACCTATACAAGACAACCAGCACAATGTCCCCCATGCAATATGGCTGACTTGGAAGTCACCTATAGGACATGGCCACCAGCACAATGTCCCCCATGCAATATGGCTGACTTGGAAGTCACCTATACAATACAACCAGCACAATGTCCCCCATGCAATATGGCTGACTTGGACGTCACCTATACAAAACAACCAGCACAATGTCCCCCAAGCAATATGGCTGACTTGGAAGTCACCTATAGAACATGGCCACCAGCACAATGTCCCCCAAGCAATATGGCTGACTTGGAAGTCACCTATAGAACATGGGAACCAGCACAATGTCCCCCAAGCAATATGGCTGACTTGGAAGTCACCTATACAAGACAACCAGCACAATGTCCCCCATGCAATATGGCTGACTTGGAAGTCACCTATAGGACATGGCCACCAGCACAATGTCCCCCATGCAATATGGCTGACTTGGAAGTCACCTATACAATACAACCAGCACAATGTCCCCCATGCAATATGGCTGACTTGGACGTCACCTATACAAAACAACCAGCACAATGTCCCCCAAGCAATATGGCTGACTTGGAAGTCACCTATATGTTCTATAGGTGACTTCCAAGTCAGCCATATTGCATGGGGGACATTGTGCTGGTTGCCATGTTGTAGAGGTGACTTCAAAGTCAGCCATATTGCATGGGGGACATTGTGCTGGTGGCCATGTTCTATAGGTGACTTCCAAGTCAGCCATATTGCATGGGGGACATTGTGCTGGTTGTCTTGTATAGGTGACTTCCAAGTCAGCCATATTGCATGGGGGACATTGTGCTGGTTGTGTTGTATAGGTGACTTCCAAATCAGCCATATTGCATGTTGGACATTGTGCTGGTTGTATTGTATAGGTGACTTCCAAGTCAGCCATATTGCATGGAGGACATTGTGCTGGTGGCCATGTCCTATAGGTGACTTCCAAGTCAGCCATATTGCTTGGGGGACATTGTGCTGGTGGCCATGTTCTATAGGTGACTTCCAAGTCAGCCATATTGCTTGGGGGACATTGTGCTGGTTGCCATGTTGTATAGGTGACTTACAAGTCAGCCATATTGCATGGGGGACATTGTGCTGGTGGCCATGTTGTATAGGTGACTTCCAAGTCAGCCATATTGCATGGGGGACATTGTGCTGGTTGTCTTGTATAGGTGACTTCCAAGTCAGCCATATTGCATGGGGGACATTGTGCTGGTTGTATTGTATAGGTGACTTCCAAGTCAGCCATATTGCATGGGGGACATTGTGCTGGTTGCCATGTCCTATAGGTGACTTCCAAGTCAGCCATATTGCATGGGGGAAATTGTGCTGGTTGTCTTGTATAGGTGACTTCCAAGTCAGCCATATTGCATGGGGGACATTGTGCTGGTGGCCATGTTCTATAGGTGACTTCCAAGTCAGCCATATTGCATTTGGGACATTGTGCTGGTTGTATTGTATAAGTGACTTCCAAGTCAGCCATATTGCATGGGGGACATTGTGCTGGTTGTATTGTATAGGTGACTTCCAAGTGAGCCATATTGCTTGGGGGACATTGTGCTGGTGGCCATGTTCTATAGGTGACTTCCAAGTCAGCCATATTGCATGGGGGACATTGTGCTGGTTGCCATGTCCTATAGGTGACTTCCAAGTCAGCCATATTGCATGGGGGACATTGTGCTGGTTGTCTTGTATAGGTGACTTCCAAGTCAGCCATATTGCTTGGGGGACATTGTGCTGGTTCCCATGTTCTATAGGTGACTTCCAAGTCAGCCATATTGCTTGGGGGACATTGTGCTGGTGGCCATGTTCTATAGGTGACTTCCAAGTCAGCCATATTGCTTGGGGGACATTGTGCTGGTTGTTTTGTATAGGTGACGTCCAAGTCAGCCATATTGCATGGGGGACATTGTGCTGGTTGTATTGTATAGGTGACTTCCAAGTCAGCCATATTGCATGGGGGACATTGTGCTGGTGGCCATGTCCTATAGGTGACTTCCAAGTCAGCCATATTGCATGGGGGACATTGTGCTGGTTGTCTTGTATAGGTGACTTCCAAGTCAGCCATATTGCTTGGGGGACATTGTGCTGGTTCCCATGTTCTATAGGTGACTTCCAAGTCAGCCATATTGCTTGGGCGACATTGTGCTGGTGGCCATGTTCTATAGGTGACTTCCAAGTCAGCCATATTGCTTGGGGGACATTGTGCTGGTTGTTTTGTATAGGTGACGTCCAAGTCAGCCATATTGCATGGGGGACATTGTGCTGGTTGTATTGTATAGGTGACTTCCAAGTCAGCCATATTGCATGGGGGACATTGTGCTGGTGGCCATGTCCTATAGGTGACTTCCAAGTCAGCCATATTGCATGGGGGACATTGTGCTGGTTGTCTTGTATAGGTGACTTCCAAGTCAGCCATATTGCTTGGGGGACATTGTGCTGGTTGTAATGTATAGGTGACTTCCAAGTCAGCCATATTGCATGGGGGAAATTGTGCTGGTAGCCATGTTGTATAGGTGACTTCCAAGTCAGCCATATTGCATTTGGGACATTGTGCTGGTTGTCTTGTATAGGTGACTTCCAAGTCAGCCATATTGCATGGGGGACATTGTGCTGGTTGTGTTGTATAGGTGACTTCCAAATCAGCCATATTGCATGGGGGACATTGTGCTGGTTGTATTGTATAGGTGACTTCCAAGTCAGCCATATTGCATGGGGGACATTGTGCTGGTTGTCTTGTATAGGTGACTTCCAAGTCAGCCATATTGCTTGGGGGACATTGTGCTGGTTGTATTGTATAGGTGACTTCCAAGTCAGCCATATTGCATGGGGGACATTGTGCTGGTTGCCATGTTGTATAGGTGACTTCCAAGTCAGCCATATTGCATGGGGGACATTGTGCTGGTGGCCATGTTCTATAGGTGACTTCCAAGTCAGCCATATTGCATGGGGGACATTGTGCTGGTGGCCATGTTCTATAGGTGACTTCCAAGTCAGCCATATTGCATGGGGCACATTGTGCTGGTGGCCATGTTCTATAGGTGACTTCCAAGTCAGCCATATTGCATGGGGGACATTGTGCTGGTTGCCATGTTGTAGAGGTGACTTCAAAGTCAGCCATATTGCATGGGGGACATTGTGCTGGTGGCCATGTTCTATAGGTGACTTCCAAGTCAGCCATATTGCATGGGGGACATTGTGCTGGTTGTCTTGTATAGGTGACTTCCAAGTCAGCCATATTGCATGGGGGACATTGTGCTGGTTGTGTTGTATAGGTGACTTCCAAATCAGCCATATTGCATGTTGGACATTGTGCTGGTTGTATTGTATAGGTGACTTCCAAGTCAGCCATATTGCATGGAGGACATTGTGCTGGTGGCCATGTCCTATAGGTGACTTCCAAGTCAGCCATATTGCATGGGGGACATTGTGCTGGTTGTCTTGTATAGGTGACTTCCAAGTCAGCCATATTGCTTGGGGGACATTGTGCTGGTTGTATTGTATAGGTGACTTCCAAGTCAGCCATATTGCATGGGGGAAATTGTGCTGGTTGCCATGTTGTATAGGTGACTTCCAAGTCAGCCATATTGCATGGGGGACATTGTGCTGGTCGCCATGTTCTATAGGTGACTTCCAAGTCAGCCATATTGCATTTGGGACATTGTGCTGGTTGTCTTGTATAGGTGACGTCCAAGTCAGCCATATTGCATGCGGGACATTGTGCTGGTTGTGTTGTATAGGTTACTTCCAAATCAGCCATATTGCATGGGGGACATTGTGCTGGTTGTATTGTATAGGTGACTTCCAAGTCAGCCATATTGCATGGGGAACATTGTGCTGGTTGTCTTGTATAGGTGACTTCCAAGTCAGCCATATTGCTTGGGGGACATTGTGCTGGTTGTATTGTATAGGTGACTTCCAAGTCAGCCATATTGCATGGGGGACATTGTGCTGGTTGTATTGTATAGGTGACTTCCAAGTGAGCCATATTGCTTGGGGGACATTGTGCTGGTGGCCATGTTCTATAGGTGACTTCCAAGTCAGCCATATTGCATGCGGGACATTGTGCTGGTTGCCATGTCCTATAGGTGACTTCCAAGTCAGCCATATTGCATGGGGCACATTGTACTGGTTGTCTTGTATAGGTGACTTCCAAGTCAGCCAGATTGCTTGGGGGACATTGTGCTGGTTGCCATGTTGTATAGGTGACTTCCAAGTCAGCCATATTGCATGGGGGACATTGTGCTGGTGGCCATGTTCTATAGGTGACTTCCAAGTCAGCCATATTGCATGGGGGACATTGTGCTGGTTGCCATGTTGTATAGGTGACTTCAAAGTCAGCCATATTGCATGGGGGACATTGTGCTGGTGGCCATGTTCTATAGGTGACTTCCAAGTCAGCCATATTGCATGGGGGACATTGTGCTGGTTGTGTTGTATAGGTGACTTCCAAATCAGCCATATTGCATGGGGGACATTGTGCTGGTTGTATTGTATAGGTGACTTCCAAGTCAGCCATATTGCATGGAGGACATTGTGCTGGTTGTATTGTATAGGTGACTTCCAAGTCAGCCATATTGCATGGGGGACATTGTGCTGGTGGCCATGTCCTATAGGTGACTTCCAAGTCAGCCATATTGCATGGGGGACATTGTGCTGGTTGTCTTGTATAGGTGACTTCCAAGTCAGCCATATTGCTTGGGGGACATTGTGCTGGTGGCCATGTTCTATAGGTGACTTCCAAGTCAGCCATATTGCATGGGGGACATTGTGCTGGTTGCCATGTCCTATAGGTGACTTCCAAGTCAGCCATATTGCATGGGGGACATTGTGCTGGTTGTCTTGTATAGGTGACTTCCAAGTCAGCCATATTGCTTGGGGGACATTGTGCTGGTTGCCATGTTCTATAGGTGACTTCCAAGTCAGCCATATTGCTTGGGGGACATTGTGCTGGTGGCCATGTTCTATAGGTGACTTCCAAGTCAGCCATATTGCTTGGGGGACATTGTGCTGGTTGCCATGTTGTATAGGTGACTTCCAAGTCAGCCATATTGCATGGGGGACATTGTGCTGGTGGCCATGTTCTATAGGTGACTTCCAAGTCAGCCATATTGCATGGGGGACATTGTGCTGGTTGCCATGTTGTATAGGTGACTTCCAAGTCAGCCATATTGCATGGGGGACATTGTGCTGGTTGTATTGTATAGGTGACTTCCAAGTCAGCCATATTGCATGGGGGACATTGTGCTGGTTGTATTGTATAGGTGACTTCCAAGTCAGCCATATTGCATGGGGGACATTGTGCTGGTTGCCATGTTGTATAGGTGACTTCCAAGTCAGCCATATTGCATGGGGGACATTGTGCTGGTGGCCATGTTCTATAGGTGACTTCCAAGTCACCCATATTGCATTTGGGACATTGTGCTGGTTGTCTTGTATAGGTGACTTCCAAGTCAGCCATATTGCATGGGGGACATTGTGCTGGTTGTGTTGTATAGGTGACTTCCAAATCAGCCATATTGCATGGGGGACATTGTGCTGGTTGTATTGTATAGGTGACTTCCAAGTCAGCAATATTGCTTGGGGGACATAGTGCTGGTTGTATTGTATAGGTGACTTCCAAGTCAGCCATATTGCATGGGGGACATTGTGCTTGTTGCCATGTTGTAAAGGTGACTTCCAAGGCAGCCATATTGCATGGGGGCATTGTGCTGGTGGCCATGTTCTATAGGTGACTTCCAAGTCAGCCATATTGCATTTGGGACATTGTGCTGGTTGTATTGTATAGGTGACTTCCAAGTCAGCCATATTGCATGGGGGACATTGTGCTGGTTGTATTGTATAGGTGACTTCCAAGTGAGCCATATTGCTTGGGGGACATTGTGCTGGTGGCCATGTTCTATAGGTGACTTCCAAGTCAGCCATATTGCATGGGGGACCTTGTGCTGGTTGCCATGTCCTATAGGTGACTTCCAAGTCAGCCATATTGCATGGGGGACATTGTGCTGGTTGTCTTGTATAGGTGACTTCCAAGTCAGCCATATTGCTTGGGGGACATTGTGCTGGTTGCCATGTTCTATAGGTGACTTCCAAGTCAGCCATATTGCTTGGGGGACATTGTGCTGGTGGCCATGTTCTATAGGTGACTTCCAAGTCAGCCATATTGCTTGGGGGACATTGTGCTGGTTGCCATGTTGTATAGGTGACTTCCAAGTCAGCCATATTTCATGGGGGACATTGTGCTGGTGGCCATGTTGTATAGGTGACTTCCAAGTCAGCCATATTGCATGGGGGACATTGTGCTGGTTGTCTTGTATAGGTGACTTCCAAGTCAGCCATATTGCATGGGGGACATTGTGCTGGTTGTATTGTATAGGTGACTTCCAAGTCAGCCATATTGCATGGGGGACATTGTGCTGGTTGCCATGTCCTATAGGTGACTTCCAAGTCAGCCATATTGCATGGGGGAAATTGTGCTGGTTGTCTTGTATAGGTGACTTCCAAGTCAGCCATTTTGCATGGGGGACATTGTGCTGGTGGCCATGTTCTATAGGTGACTTCCAAGTCAGCCATATTGCATTTGGGACATTGTGCTGGTTGTATTGAATAGGTGACTTCCAAGTCAGCCATATTGCATGGGGGACATTGTGCTGGTTGTATTGTATAGGTGACTTCCAAGTGAGCCATATTGCTTGGGGGACATTGTGCTGGTGGCCATGTTCTATAGGTGACTTCCAAGTCAGCCATATTGCATGGGGGACATTGTGCTGGTTGCCATGTCCTATAGGTGACTTCCAAGTCAGCCATATTGCATGGGGGACATTGTGCTGGTTGTCTTGTATAGGTGACTTCCAAGTCAGCCATATTGCTTGGGGGACATTGTGCTGGTTGCCATGTTCTATAGGTGACTTCCAAGTCAGCCATATTGCTTGGGGGACATTGTGCTGGTGGCCATGTTCTATAGGTGACTTCCAAGTCAGCCATATTGCTTGGGGGACATTGTGCTGGTTGTATTGTATAGGTGACTTCCAAGTCAGCCATATTGCATGGGGGACATTGTGCTGGTGGCCATGTCCTATAGGTGACTTCCAAGTCAGCCATATTGCATGGGGGACATTGTGCTGGTTGTCTTGTATAGGTGACTTCCAAGTCAGCCATATTGCTTGGGGGACATTGTGCTGGTTGTATTGTATAGGTGACTTCCAAGTCAGCCATATTGCATGGGGGAAATTGTGCTGGTTGCCATGTTGTATAGGTGACTTCCAAGTCAGCCATATTGCATGGGGGACATTGTGCTGGTGGCCATGTTCTATAGGTGACTTCCAAGTCAGCCATATTGCATTTGGGACATTGTGTTGGTTGTCTTGTATAGGTGACTTCCAAGTCAGCCATATTGCATGGGGGACAATGTGCTGGTTTGTGTTGTATAGGTGACTTCCAAATCAGCCATATTGCATGGGGGACATTGTGCTGGTTGTATTGTATAGGTGACTTCCAAGTCAGCCATATTGCATGGGGGACATTGTGCTGGTTGTCTTGTATAGGTGACTTCCAAGTCAGCCATATTGCTTGGGGGACATTGTGCTGGTGGCCATGTTCTATAGGTGACTTCCAAGTCAGCCATATTGCATGGGGGACATTGTGCTGGTTGCCATGTCCTATAGGTGACTTCCAAGTCAGCCATATTGCATGGGGGACATTGTGCTGGTTGTCTTGTATAGGTGACTTCCAAGTCAGCCATATTGCTTGGGGGACATTGTGCTGGTTCCCATGTTCTATAGGTGACTTCCAAGTCAGCCATATTGCTTGAGGGACATTGTGCTGGTGGCCATGTTCTATAGGTGACTTCCAAGTCAGCCATATTGCTTGGGGGACATTGTGCTGGTTGCCATGTTGTATAGGTGACTTCCAAGTCAGCCATATTGCATGGGGGACATTGTGCTGGTGGCCATGTTCTATAGGTGACTTCCAAGTCAGCCATATTGCATGGGGGACATTGTGCTGGTTGCCATGTTGTATAGGTGACTTCCAAGTCAGCCATATTGCATGGGGGACATTGTGCTGGTTGTATTGTATAGGTGAATTCCAAGTCAGCCATATTGCATGGGGGACATTGTGCTGGTTGCCATGTCCTATAGGTGACTTCCAAGTCAGCCATATTGCATGGGGGACATTGTGCTGGTTGTATTGTATAGGTGACTTCCAAGTCAGCCATATTGCATGGGGGACATTGTGCTGGTTGCCATGTCCTATAGGTGACTTCCAAGTCAGCCATATTGCATGGGGGAAATTGTGCTGGTTGTCTTGTATAGGTGACTTCCAAGTCAGCCATATTGCTTGGGGGACATTGTGCTGGTTGCCATGTTCTATAGGTGACTTCCAAGTCAGCCATATTGCATGGGGGACATTGTGCTGGTGGCCATGTTCTATAGGTGACTTCCAAGTCAGCCATATTGCATTTGGGACATTGTGCTGGTTGTATTGTATAGGTGACTTCCAAGACAGCCATATTGCATGGGGAACATTGTGCTGGTTGTCTTGTATAGGTGAGTTCCAAGTGAGCCATATTGCTTGGGGGACATTGTGCTGGTGGCCATGTTCTATAGGTGACTTCCAAGTCAGCCATATTGCATGGGGGACATTGTGCTGGTTGCCATGTCCTATAGGTGACTTCCAAGTCAGCCATATTGCATGGGGGACATTGTGCTGGTTGTCTTGTATAGGTGACTTCCAAGTCAGCCATATTGCTTGGGGGACATTGTGCTGGTTGCCATGTTCTATAGGTGACTTCCAAGTCAGCCATATTGCTTGGGGGACATTGTGCTGGTGGCCATGTTCTATAGGTGACTTCCAAGTCAGCCATATTGCTTGGGGGACATTGTGCTGGTTGTCTTGTATAGGTGACTTCCAAGTCAGCCATATTGCATGTGGGACATTGTGCTGGTTGTGTTGTATAGGTGACTTCCAAATCAGCCATATTGCATGGGGGACATTGTGCTGGTTGTATTGTATAGGTGACTTCCAAGTCAGCCATATTGCATGGGGGACATTGTGCTGGTTGTCTTGTATAGGTGACTTCCAAGTCAGCCATATTGCATGGGGGACATTGTGCTGGTTGTCTTGTATAGGTGACTTCCAAGTCAGCCATATTGCTTGGGGGACATTGTGCTGGTTGTATTGTATAGGTGACTTCCAAGTCAGCCATATTGCATGGGGGACATTGTGCTGGTTGCCATGTTGTATAGGTGACTTCCAAGTCAGCCATATTGCATTTGGGACATTGTGCTGGTTGTATTGTATAGATGACTTCCAAGTCAGCCATATTGCATGGGGGACATTGTGCTGGTTGTATTGTATAGGTGACTTCCAAGTCAGCCATATTGCATGGGGGACATTGTGCTGGTGGCCATGTTCTATAGGTGACTTCCAAGTCAGCCATATTGCATTTGGGACATTGTGCTGGTTGTCTTGTATAGGTGACTTCCAAGTCAGCCATATTGCTTGGGGGACATTGTGCTGGTTGCCATGTCCTATAGGTGACTTCCAAGTCAGCCATATTGCATGGGGGACATTGTGCTGGTTGTCTTGTATAGGTGACTTCCAAGTCAGCCATATTGCATGGGGGACATTGTGCTGGTTGTATTGTATAGGTGACTTACAAGTCATCCATATTGCATGGGGGACATTGTGCTGGTTGCCATGTTGTATAGGTGACTTCCAAGTCAGCCATATTGCTTGGGGGACATTGTGCTGGTGGCCATGTTCTATAGGTGACTTCCAAGTTAGCTATATTGCATGGGGGACATTGTGCTGGTTGCCATGTCCTATAGGTGACTTCCAAGTCAGCCATATTGCATGGGGGACATTGTGCTGGTTGTCTTGTATAGGTGACTTCCAAGTCAGCCATATTGCATGGGGGACATTGTGCTGGTTGCCATGTCCTATAGGTGACTTCCAAGTCAGCCATATTGCATGGGGGACATTGTGCTGGTTGTCTTGTATAGGTGACTTCCAAGTCAGCTATATTGCATGGGGGACATTGTGCTGGTTGCCATGTCCTATAGGTGACTTCCAAGTCAGCCATATTGCATGGCGGACATTGTGCTGGTTGTATTGTATAGGTGACTTCCAAGTCAGCCATATTGCATGGGGGACATTGTGCTGGTTGCCATGTCCTATAGGTGACTTCCAAGTCAGCCATATTGCATGGGGGAAATTGTGCTGGTTGTCTTGTATAGGTGACTTCCAAGTCAGCCATATTGCTTGGGGGACATTGTGCTGGTTGCCATGTTCTATAGGTGACTTCCAAGTCAGCCATATTGCATGGGGGACATTGTGCTGGTGGCCATGTTCTATAGGTGACTTCCAAGTCAGCCATATTGCATTTGGGACATTGTGCTGGTTGTATTGTATAGGTGACTTCCAAGTCAGCCATATTGCATGGGGGACATTGTGCTGGTTGTATTGTATAGGTGACTTCCAAGTGAGCCATATTGCTTGGGGGACATTGTGCTGGTGGCCATGTTCTATAGGTGACTTCCAAGTCAGCCATATTGCATGGGGGACATTGTGCTGGTTGCCATGTCCTATAGGTGACTTCCAAGTCAGCCATATTGCATGGGGGACATTGTGCTGGTTGTCTTGTATAGGTGACTTCCAAGTCAGCCATATTGCTTGGGGGACATTGTGCTGGTTGCCATGTTCTATAGGTGACTTCCAAGTCAGCCATATTGCTTGGGGGACATTGTGCTGGTGGCCATGTTCTATAGGTGACTTCCAAGTCAGCCATATTGCTTGGGGGACATTGTGCTGGTTGTATTGTATAGGTGACTTCCAAGTCAGCCATATTGCATGGTGGACATTGTGCTGGTGGCCATGTCCTATAGGTGACTTCCAAGTCAGCCATATTGCATGGGGGACATTGTGCTGGTTGTCTTGTATAGGTGACTTCCAAGTCAGCCATATTGCATGGGGGAAATTGTGCTGGTTGCCATGTTGTATAGGTGACTTCCAAGTCAGCCATATTGCATGGGGGACAATGTGCTGGTGGCCATGTTCTATAGGTGACTTCCAAGTCAGCCATATTGCATTTGGGACATTGTGCTGGTTGTCTGATATAGGTGACTTCCAAGTCAGCCATATTGCATGGGGGACATTGTGCTGGTTGTGTTGTATAGGTGACTTCCAAATCAGCCATATTGCATGGGGGACATTGTGCTGGTTGTATTGTATAGGTGACTTCCAAGTCAGCCATATTGCATGGGGGACATTGTGCTGGTTGTCTTGTATAGGTGACTTCCAAGTCAGCCATATTGCATGGGGGACATTGTGCTGGTTGTCTTGTATAGGTGACTTCCAAGTCAGCCATATTGCTTGGGGGACATTGTGCTGGTTGTATTGTATAGGTGACTTCCAAGTCAGCCATATTGCATGGGGGACATTGTGCTGGTTGCCATGTTGTATAGGTGACTTCCAAGTCAGCCATATTGCATTTGGGACATTGTGCTGGTTGTATTGTATAGGTGACTTCCAAGTCAGCCATATTGCATGGGGGACATTGTGCTGGTGGCCATGTTCTATAGGTGACTTCCAAGTCAGCCATATTGCTTGGGGGACATTGTGCTGGTTGTATTGTATAGGTGACTTCCAAGTCAGCCATATTGCATGGGGGACATTGTGCTGGTGGCCATGTCCTATATGTGACTTCCAAGTCAGCCATATTGCATGGGGGACATTGTGCTGGTTGTCTTGTATAGGTGACTTCCAAGTCAGCCATATTGCTTGGGGGACATTGTGCTGGTTGTATTGTATAGGTGACTTCCAAGTCAGCCATATTGCATGGGGGAAATTGTGCTGGTTGCCATGTTGTATAGGTGACTTCCAAGTCAGCCATATTGCATGGGGGACAATGTGCTGGTGGCCATGTTCTATAGGTGACTTCCAAGTCAGCCATATTGCATTTGGGACATTGTGCTGGTTGTCTTGTATAGGTGACTTCCAAGTCAGCCATATTGCATGGGGGACATTGTGCTGGTTGTGTTGTATAGGTGACTTCCAAATCAGCCATATTGCATGGGGGACATTGTGCTGGTTGTATTGTATAGGTGACTTCCAAGTCAGCCATATTGCATGGGGGACATTGTGCTGGTTGTCTTGTATAGGTGACTTCCAAGTCAGCCATATTGCATGGGGGACATTGTGCTGGTTGTCTTGTATAGGTGACTTCCAAGTCAGCCATATTGCTTGGGGGACATTGTGCTGGTTGTATTGTATAGGTGACTTCCAAGTCAGCCATATTGCATGGGGGACATTGTGCTGGTTGCCATGTTGTATAGGTGACTTCCAAGTCAGCCATATTGCATTTGGGACATTGTGCTGGTTGTATTGTATAGGTGACTTCCAAGTCAGCCATATTGCATGGGGGACATTGTGCTGGTTGTATTGTATAGGTGACTTCCAAGTCAGCCATATTGCATGGGGGACATTGTGCTGGTTGTATTGTATAGGTGACTTCCAAGTCAGCCATATTGCATGGGGGACATTGTGCTGGTGGCCATGTTCTATAGGTGACTTACAAGTCAGCCATATTGCATTTGGGACATTGTGCTGGTTGTCTTGTATAGGTGACTTCCAAGTCAGCCATTTGGCTTGGGGGACATTGTGCTGGTTGCCATGTCCTATAGGTGACTTCCAAGTCAGCCATATTGCATGGGGGACATTGTGCTGGTTGTCTTGTATAGGTGACTTCCAAGTCAGCCATATTGCATGGGGGACATTGTGCTGGTTGTATTGTATAGGTGACTTACAAGTCATCCATATTGCATGGGGGACATTGTGCTGGTTGCCATGTTGTATAGGTGACTTCCAAGTCAGCCATATTGCTTGGGGGACATTGTGCTGGTGGCCATGTTCTATAGGTGACTTCCAAGTCAGCTATATTGCATGGGGGACATTGTGCTGGTTGCCATGTCCTATAGGTGACTTCCAAGTCAGCCATATTGCATGGAGGACATTGTGCTGGTTGTCTTGTATAGGTGACTTCCAAGTCAGCCATATTGCTTGGGGGAAATTGTGCTGGTTGCCATGTTCTATAGGTGACTTCCAAGTCAGCCATATTGCTTGGGGGACATTGTGCTGGTGGCCATGTTCTATAGGTGACTTCCAAGTCAGCCATATTGCTTGGGGGACATTGTGCTGGTTGCCATGTTGTATAGGTGACTTCCAAGTCAGCCATATTGCATGGGGGACATTGTGCTGGTGGCCATGTTCTATAGGTGACTTCCAAGTCAGCCATATTGCATGGGGGACATTGTGCTGGATGCCATGTTGTATAGGTGACTTCCAAGTCAGCCATATTGCATGGCGGACATTGTGCTGGTTGTATTGTATAGGTGACTTCCAAGTCAGCCATATTGCATGGGGGACATTGTGCTGGTTGTATTGTATAGGTGACTTCCAAGACAGCCATATTGCTTGGGGGACATTGTGCTGGTGGCCATGTTCTATAGGTGACTTCCAAGTCAGCCATATTGCATGGGGGACATTGTGCTGGTTGCCATGTCCTATAGGTGACTTCCAAGTCAGCCATATTGCATGGGGGACATTGTGCTGGTTGTCTTGTATAGGTGACTTCCAAGTCAGCCATATTGCTTGGGGGACATTGTGCTGGTGGCCATGTTCTATAGGTGACTTCCAAGTCAGCCATATTGCTTGGGGGACATTGTGCTGGTTGTCTTGTATAGGTGACTTCCAAGTCAGCCATATTGCATGTGGGACATTGTGCTGGTTGTGTTGTATAGGTGACTTCCAAATCAGCCATATTGCATGGGGGACATTGTGCTGGTTGTATTGTATAGGTGACTTCCAAGTCAGCCATATTGCATGGGGGACATTGTGCTGGTTGTCTTGTATAGGTGACTTCCAAGTCAGCCATATTGCATGGGGGACATTGTGCTGGTTGTCTTGTATAGGTGACTTCCAAGTCAGCCATATTGCTTGGGGGACATTGTGCTGGTTGTATTGTATAGGTGACTTCCAAGTCAGCCATATTGCATGGGGGACATTGTGCTGGTTGCCATGTTGTATAGGTGACTTCCAAGTCAGCCATATTGCATTTGGGACATTGTGCTGGTTGTATTGTATAGATGAC
The DNA here is from genome assembly GCF_048934315.1 of Petromyzon marinus. Lineage (NCBI taxonomy): Eukaryota > Metazoa > Chordata > Hyperoartia > Petromyzontiformes > Petromyzontidae > Petromyzon > Petromyzon marinus. The sequence continues at coordinate 50,784 of NW_027422755.1, forward strand.
TTCCAAGTCAGCCATATTGCATGGGGGACATTGTGCTGGTTGTATTGTATAGGTGACTTCCAAGTCAGCCATATTGCATGGGGGACATTGTGCTGGTGGCCATGTTCTATAGGTGACTTCCAAGTCAGCCATATTGCATTTGGGACATTGTGCTGGTTGTCTTGTATAGGTGACTTCCAAGTCAGCCATATTGCTTGGGGGACATTGTGCTGGTTGCCATGTCCTATAGGTGACTTCCAAGTCAGCCATATTGCATGGGGGACATTGTGCTGGTTGTCTTGTATAGGTGACTTCCAAGTCAGCCATATTGCATGGGGGACATTGTGCTGGTTGTATTGTATAGGTGACTTACAAGTCATCCATATTGCATGGGGGACATTGTGCTGGTTGCCATGTTGTATAGGTGACTTCCAAGTCAGCCATATTGCTTGGGGGACATTGTGCTGGTGGCCATGTTCTATAGGTGACTTCCAAGTCAGCTATATTGCATGGGGGACATTGTGCTGGTTGCCATGTCCTATAGGTGACTTCCAAGTCAGCCATATTGCATGGGGGACATTGTGCTGGTTGTCTTGTATAGGTGACTTCCAAGTCAGCCATATTGCATGGGGGACATTGTGCTGGTTGCCATGTCCTATAGGTGACTTCCAAGTCAGCCATATTGCATGGGGGACATTGTGCTGGTTGTCTTGTATAGGTGACTTCCAAGTCAGCTATATTGCATGGGGGACATTGTGCTGGTTGCCATGTCCTATAGGTGACTTCCAAGTCAGCCATATTGCATGGCGGACATTGTGCTGGTTGTATTGTATAGGTGACTTCCAAGTCAGCCATATTGCATGGGGGACATTGTGCTGGTTGCCATGTCCTATAGGTGACTTCCAAGTCAGCCATATTGCATGGGGGAAATTGTGCTGGTTGTCTTGTATAGGTGACTTCCAAGTCAGCCATATTGCTTGGGGGACATTGTGCTGGTTGCCATGTTCTATAGGTGACTTCCAAGTCAGCCATATTGCATGGGGGACATTGTGCTGGTGGCCATGTTCTATAGGTGACTTCCAAGTCAGCCATATTGCATTTGGGACATTGTGCTGGTTGTATTGTATAGGTGACTTCCAAGTCAGCCATATTGCATGGGGGACATTGTGCTGGTTGTATTGTATAGGTGACTTCCAAGTGAGCCATATTGCTTGGGGGACATTGTGCTGGTGGCCATGTTCTATAGGTGACTTCCAAGTCAGCCATATTGCATGGGGGACATTGTGCTGGTTGCCATGTCCTATAGGTGACTTCCAAGTCAGCCATATTGCATGGGGGACATTGTGCTGGTTGTCTTGTATAGGTGACTTCCAAGTCAGCCATATTGCTTGGGGGACATTGTGCTGGTTGCCATGTTCTATAGGTGACTTCCAAGTCAGCCATATTGCTTGGGGGACATTGTGCTGGTGGCCATGTTCTATAGGTGACTTCCAAGTCAGCCATATTGCTTGGGGGACATTGTGCTGGTTGTATTGTATAGGTGACTTCCAAGTCAGCCATATTGCATGGTGGACATTGTGCTGGTGGCCATGTCCTATAGGTGACTTCCAAGTCAGCCATATTGCATGGGGGACATTGTGCTGGTTGTCTTGTATAGGTGACTTCCAAGTCAGCCATATTGCATGGGGGAAATTGTGCTGGTTGCCATGTTGTATAGGTGACTTCCAAGTCAGCCATATTGCATGGGGGACAATGTGCTGGTGGCCATGTTCTATAGGTGACTTCCAAGTCAGCCATATTGCATTTGGGACATTGTGCTGGTTGTCTGATATAGGTGACTTCCAAGTCAGCCATATTGCATGGGGGACATTGTGCTGGTTGTGTTGTATAGGTGACTTCCAAATCAGCCATATTGCATGGGGGACATTGTGCTGGTTGTATTGTATAGGTGACTTCCAAGTCAGCCATATTGCATGGGGGACATTGTGCTGGTTGTCTTGTATAGGTGACTTCCAAGTCAGCCATATTGCATGGGGGACATTGTGCTGGTTGTCTTGTATAGGTGACTTCCAAGTCAGCCATATTGCTTGGGGGACATTGTGCTGGTTGTATTGTATAGGTGACTTCCAAGTCAGCCATATTGCATGGGGGACATTGTGCTGGTTGCCATGTTGTATAGGTGACTTCCAAGTCAGCCATATTGCATTTGGGACATTGTGCTGGTTGTATTGTATAGGTGACTTCCAAGTCAGCCATATTGCATGGGGGACATTGTGCTGGTGGCCATGTTCTATAGGTGACTTCCAAGTCAGCCATATTGCTTGGGGGACATTGTGCTGGTTGTATTGTATAGGTGACTTCCAAGTCAGCCATATTGCATGGGGGACATTGTGCTGGTGGCCATGTCCTATATGTGACTTCCAAGTCAGCCATATTGCATGGGGGACATTGTGCTGGTTGTCTTGTATAGGTGACTTCCAAGTCAGCCATATTGCTTGGGGGACATTGTGCTGGTTGTATTGTATAGGTGACTTCCAAGTCAGCCATATTGCATGGGGGAAATTGTGCTGGTTGCCATGTTGTATAGGTGACTTCCAAGTCAGCCATATTGCATGGGGGACAATGTGCTGGTGGCCATGTTCTATAGGTGACTTCCAAGTCAGCCATATTGCATTTGGGACATTGTGCTGGTTGTCTTGTATAGGTGACTTCCAAGTCAGCCATATTGCATGGGGGACATTGTGCTGGTTGTGTTGTATAGGTGACTTCCAAATCAGCCATATTGCATGGGGGACATTGTGCTGGTTGTATTGTATAGGTGACTTCCAAGTCAGCCATATTGCATGGGGGACATTGTGCTGGTTGTCTTGTATAGGTGACTTCCAAGTCAGCCATATTGCATGGGGGACATTGTGCTGGTTGTCTTGTATAGGTGACTTCCAAGTCAGCCATATTGCTTGGGGGACATTGTGCTGGTTGTATTGTATAGGTGACTTCCAAGTCAGCCATATTGCATGGGGGACATTGTGCTGGTTGCCATGTTGTATAGGTGACTTCCAAGTCAGCCATATTGCATTTGGGACATTGTGCTGGTTGTATTGTATAGGTGACTTCCAAGTCAGCCATATTGCATGGGGGACATTGTGCTGGTTGTATTGTATAGGTGACTTCCAAGTCAGCCATATTGCATGGGGGACATTGTGCTGGTTGTATTGTATAGGTGACTTCCAAGTCAGCCATATTGCATGGGGGACATTGTGCTGGTGGCCATGTTCTATAGGTGACTTACAAGTCAGCCATATTGCATTTGGGACATTGTGCTGGTTGTCTTGTATAGGTGACTTCCAAGTCAGCCATATTGCTTGGGGGACATTGTGCTGGTTGCCATGTCCTATAGGTGACTTCCAAGTCAGCCATATTGCATGGGGGACATTGTGCTGGTTGTCTTGTATAGGTGACTTCCAAGTCAGCCATATTGCATGGGGGACATTGTGCTGGTTGTATTGTATAGGTGACTTACAAGTCATCCATATTGCATGGGGGACATTGTGCTGGTTGCCATGTTGTATAGGTGACTTCCAAGTCAGCCATATTGCTTGGGGGACATTGTGCTGGTGGCCATGTTCTATAGGTGACTTCCAAGTCAGCTATATTGCATGGGGGACATTGTGCTGGTTGCCATGTCCTATAGGTGACTTCCAAGTCAGCCATATTGCATGGAGGACATTGTGCTGGTTGTCTTGTATAGGTGACTTCCAAGTCAGCCATATTGCTTGGGGGAAATTGTGCTGGTTGCCATGTTCTATAGGTGACTTCCAAGTCAGCCATATTGCTTGGGGGACATTGTGCTGGTGGCCATGTTCTATAGGTGACTTCCAAGTCAGCCATATTGCTTGGGGGACATTGTGCTGGTTGCCATGTTGTATAGGTGACTTCCAAGTCAGCCATATTGCATGGGGGACATTGTGCTGGTGGCCATGTTCTATAGGTGACTTCCAAGTCAGCCATATTGCATGGGGGACATTGTGCTGGATGCCATGTTGTATAGGTGACTTCCAAGTCAGCCATATTGCATGGCGGACATTGTGCTGGTTGTATTGTATAGGTGACTTCCAAGTCAGCCATATTGCATGGGGGACATTGTGCTGGTTGCCATGTCCTATAGGTGACTTCCAAGTCAGCCATATTGCAGGGGGGAAATTGTGCTGGTTGTCTTGTATAGGTGACTTCCAAGTCAGCAATATTGCTTGGGGGACATTGTGCTGGTTGCCATGTTCTATAGGTGACTTCCAAGTCAGCCATATTGCATGGGGGATATTGTGCTCGTGGCCATGTTCTATAGGTGACTTCCAAGTCAGCCATATTGCATTTGGGACATTGTGCTGGTTGTATTGTATAGGTGACTTCCAAGTCAGCCATATTGCATGGGGGACATTGTGCTGGTTGTATTGTATAGGTGACTTCCAAGTGAGCCATATTGCTTGGGGGACATTGTGCTGGTGGCCATGTTCTATAGGTGACTTCCAAGTCAGCCATATTGCATGGGGGACATTGTGCTGGTTGCCATGTCCTATAGGTGACTTCCAAGTCAGCCATATTGCATGGGGGACATTGTGCTGGTTGTCTTGTATAGGTGACTTCCAAGTCAGCCATATTGCTTGGGGGACATTGTGCTGGTTGCCATGTTCTATAGGTGACTTCCAAGTCAGCCATATTGCTTGGGGGACATTGTGCTGGTGGCCATGTTCTATAGGTGACTTCCAAGTCAGCCATATTGCTTGGGGGACATTGTGCTGGTTGTATTGTATAGGTGACTTCCAAGTCAGCCATATTGCATGGGGGACATTGTGCTGGTGGCCATGTCCTATAGGTGACTTCCAAGTCAGCCATATTGCATGGGGGACATTGTGCTCGTTGTCTTGTATAGGTGACTTCCAAGTCAGCCATATTGCATGGGGGAAATTGTGCTGGTTGCCATGTTGTATAGGTGACTTCCAAGTCAGCCATATTGCATGGGGGACAATGTGCTGGTGGCCATGTTCTATAGGTGACTTCCAAGTCAGCCATATTGCATTTGGGACATTGTGCTGGTTGTCTTGTATAGGTGACTTCCAAGTCAGCCATATTGCATGGGGGACATTGTGCTGGTTGTGTTGTATAGGTGACTTCCAAATCAGCCATATTGCATGGGGGACATTGTGCTGGTTGTATTGTATAGGTGACTTCCAAGTCAGCCATATTGCATGGGGGACATTGTGCTGGTTGTCTTGTATAGGTGACTTCCAAGTCAGCCATATTGCATGGGGGACATTGTGCTGGTTGTCTTGTATAGGTGACTTCCAAGTCAGCCATATTGCTTGGGGGACATTGTGCTGGTTGTATTGTATAGGTGACTTCCAAGTCAGCCATATTGCATGGGGGACATTGATGCCTGTTGCCATGTTGTATAGGTGACTTCCAAGTCAGCCATATTGCATTTGGGACATTGTGCTGGTTGTATTGTATAGGTGACTTCCAAGTCAGCCATATTGCATGGGGGACATTGTGCTGGTTGTATTGTATAGGTGACTTCCAAGTCAGCCATATTGCATGGGGGACATTGTGCTGGTTGTATTGTATAGGTGACTTCCAAGTCATCCATATTGCATGGGGGACATTGTGCTGGTTGCCATGTTGTATAGGTGACTTCCAAGTCAGCCATATTGCATGGGGGACATTGTGCTGGTGGCCATGTTCTATAGGTGACTTCCAAGTCAGCCATATTGCATTTGGAACATTGTGCTGGTTGTCTTGTATAGGTGACTTCCAAGTCAGCCATATTGCTTGGGGGACATTGTGCTGGTTGCCATGTCCTATAGGTGACATCCAAGTCAGCCATATTGCATGGGGGACATTGTGCTGGTTGTCTTGTATAGGTGACTTCCAAGTCAGCCATATTGCATGGGGGACATTGTGCTGGTTGTATTGTATAGGTGACTTCCAAGTAATCCATATTGCATGGGGGACATTGTGCTGGTTGCCATGTTGTATAGGTGACTTCCAAGTCAGCCATATTGCATGGGGGACATTGTGCTGGTGGCCATGTTCTATAGGTGACTTCCAAGTCAGCCATATTGCATTTGGGACATTGTGCTGGTTGTCTTGTATAGGTGACTTCCAAGTCAGCCATATTGCATGGGGGACATTGTGCCGGTTGTGTTGTATAGGTGACTTCCAAATCAGCCATATTGCATGGGGGACATTGTACTGGTTGTATTGTATAGGTGACTTCCAAGTCAGCCATATTGCATGGGGGACATTGTGCTGGTTGTCTTGTATAGGTGACTTCCAAGTCAGCCATATTGCTTGGGGGACATTGTGCTGGTTGTATTGTATAGGTGACTTCCAAGTCAGCCATATTGCTTGGGGGACATTGTGCTGGTGGCCATGTTCTATAGGTGACTTCCAAGTCAGCCATATTGCATGGGGGACATTGTGCTGGTTGCCATGTCCTATAGGTGACTTCCAAGTCAGCCATATTGCATTTGGGACATTGTGCTGGTTGTCTTGTATAGGTGACTTCCAAGTCAGCCATATTGCTTGGGGGACATTGTGCTGGTTGCCATGTTCTATAGGTGACTTCCAAGTCAGCCATATTGCTTGGGGGACATTGTGCTGGTGGCCATGTTCTATAGGTGACTTCCAAGTCAGCCATATTGCATGGGGGACATTGTGCTGGTGGCCATGTTCTATAGGTGACTTCCAAGTCAGCCATATTGCATGGGGGACATTGTGCTGGTTGTCTTGTATAGGTGACTTCCAAGTCAGCCATATTGCATGGGGGACATTGTGCTGGTTGTGTTGTATAGGTGACTTCCAAATCAGCCATATTGCATGGGGGACATTGTGCTGGTTGTATTGTATAGGTTACTTCCAAGTCAGCCATATTGCATGGGGGACATTGTGCTGGTTGTATTGTATAGGTGACTTCCAAGTCAGCCATATTGCATGGGGGACATTGTGCTGGTTGTATTGTATAGGTGACTTCCAAGTCAGCCATATTGCATAGGGGACATTGTGCTGGTGGCCATGTCCTATAGGTGACTTCCAAGTCAGCCATATTGCATGGGGGACATTGTGCTGGTTGCCATGTCCTATAGGTGACTTCCAAGTCAGCCATATTGCATGGAGGACATTGTGCTGGTTGTCTTGTATAGGTGACTTCCAAGTCAGCCATATTGCTTGGGGGAAATTGTGCTGGTTGCCATGTTCTATAGGTGACTTCCAAGTCAGCCATATTGCTTGGGGGACATTGTGCTGGTGGCCATGTTCTATAGGTGACTTCCAAGTCAGCCATATTGCTTGGGGGACATTGTGCTGGTTGCCATGTTGTATAGGTGACTTCCAAGTCAGCCATATTGCATGGGGGACATTGTGCTGGTGGCCATGTTCTATAGGTGACTTCCAAGTCAGCCATATTGCATGGGGGACATTGTGCTGGATGCCATGTTGTATAGGTGACTTCCAAGTCAGCCATATTGCATGGCGGACATTGTGCTGGTTGTATTGTATAGGTGACTTCCAAGTCAGCCATATTGCATGGGGGACATTGTGCTGGTTGCCATGTCCTATAGGTGACTTCCAAGTCAGCCATATTGCAGGGGGGAAATTGTGCTGGTTGTCTTGTATAGGTGACTTCCAAGTCAGCAATATTGCTTGGGGGACATTGTGCTGGTTGCCATGTTCTATAGGTGACTTCCAAGTCAGCCATATTGCATGGGGGATATTGTGCTCGTGGCCATGTTCTATAGGTGACTTCCAAGTCAGCCATATTGCATTTGGGACATTGTGCTGGTTGTATTGTATAGGTGACTTCCAAGTCAGCCATATTGCATGGGGGACATTGTGCTGGTTGTATTGTATAGGTGACTTCCAAGTGAGCCATATTGCTTGGGGGACATTGTGCTGGTGGCCATGTTCTATAGGTGACTTCCAAGTCAGCCATATTGCATGGGGGACATTGTGCTGGTTGCCATGTCCTATAGGTGACTTTCAAGTCAGCCATATTGCATGGGGGACATTGTGCTGGTTGTCTTGTATAGGTGACTTCCAAGTCAGCCATATTGCTTGGGGGACATTGTGCTGGTTGCCATGTTCTATAGGTGACTTCCAAGTCAGCCATATTGCTTGGGGGACATTGTGCTGGTGGCCATGTTCTATAGGTGACTTCCAAGTCAGCCATATTGCTTGGGGGACATTGTGCTGGTTGTATTGTATAGGTGACTTCCAAGTCAGCCATATTGCATGGGGGACATTGTGCTGGTGGCCATGTCCTATAGGTGACTTCCAAGTCAGCCATATTGCATGGGGGACATTGTGCTGGTTGTCTTGTATAGGTGACTTCCAAGTCAGCCATATTGCATGGGGGAAATTGTGCTGGTTGCCATGTTGTATAGGTGACTTCCAAGTCAGCCATATTGCATGGGGGACAATGTGCTGGTGGCCATGTTCTATAGGTGACTTCCAAGTCAGCCATATTGCATTTGGGACATTGTGCTGGTTGTCTTGTATAGGTGACTTCCAAGTCAGCCATATTGCATGGGGGACATTGTGCTGGTTGTGTTGTATAGGTGACTTCCAAATCAGCCATATTGCATGGGGGACATTGTGCTGGTTGTATTGTATAGGTGACTTCCAAGTCAGCCATATTGCATGGGGGACATTGTGCTGGTTGTCTTGTATAGGTGACTTCCAAGTCAGCCATATTGCATGGGGGACATTGTGCTGGTTGTCTTGTATAGGTGACTTCCAAGTCAGCCATATTGCTTGGGGGACATTGTGCTGGTTGTATTGTATAGGTGACTTCCAAGTCAGCCATATTGCATGGGGGACATTGTGCTGGTTGCCATGTTGTATAGGTGACTTCCAAGTCAGCCATATTGCATTTGGGACATTGTGCTGGTTGTATTGTATAGGTGACTTCCAAGTCAGCCATATTGCATGGGGGACATTGTGCTGGTTGTATTGTATAGGTGACTTCCAAGTCAGCCATATTGCATGGGGGACATTGTGCTGGTTGTATTGTATAGGTGACTTCCAAGTCATCCATATTGCATGGGGGACATTGTGCTGGTTGCCATGTTGTATAGGTGACTTCCAAGTCAGCCATATTGCATGGGGGACATTGTGCTGGTGGCCATGTTCTATAGGTGACTTCCAAGTCAGCCATATTGCATGGGGGACATTGTGCTGGTTTCCATGTTGTATAGGTGACTTCCAAGTCAGACATATTGCTTGGGGGACATTGTGCTGGTTGCCATGTTGTATAGGTGACTTCCAAGTCAGCCATATTGCATGGGGGACATTGTGCTGGTGGCCATGTTCTATAGGTGACTTCCAAGTCAGCCACATTGCATGGGGGACATTGTGCTGGTTTCTTGTATAGGTGACTTCCAAGTCAGCCATATTGCATGGGGGACATTGTGCTGGTTGCCATGTTGTATAGGTGACTTCCAAGTCAGCCATATTGCATGGGGGGCATTGTGCTGGTTGCCATGTTGTATAGGTGACTTCCAAGTCAGCCATATTGCATGGGGGACATTGTGCTGGTTGCCATGTTGTATAGGTGACTTCCAAGTCAGCCATATTGCATGGGGGACATTGTGCTGGTTGTGTTGTATAGGTGACTTCCAAGTCAGCCATATTGCATGGGGGACATTGTGCTGGTTGTGTTGTATAGGTGACTTCCAAGTCAGCCATAATGCATGGGGGACATTGTGCTGGTTGTATTGTATAGGTGACTTCCAAGTCAGCCATATTGCATGGGGGACATTGTGCTGGTTGCCATGTCCTATAGGTGACTTCCAAGTCAGCCATATTGCATGGGGGACATTGTGCTGGTTGCCATGTTGTATAGGTGACTTCCAAGTGAGCCATATTGCTTGGGGGACATTGTGCTGGTTGTGTTGTATAGGTGACTTCCAAGTCAGCCATATTGCATGGGGGACATTGTGCTGGTTGCCATGGCCTATAGGTGACTTCCAAGTCAGCCATATTGCATGGGGAAAATTGTGCTGGTTGTCTTGTATAGGTGACTTTTAAGTCAGCCATATTGCTTGGGGGACATTGTGCTGGTTGCCATGTTCTATAGGTGACTTCCAAGTCAGCCATATAGCTTGGGGGACATTGTGCTGGTTGCCATGTTGTATAGTTGACTTCCAAGTCAGCCATATTGCTTGGGGGACATTGTGCTGGTTGCCATGTTGTATAGGTGACTTCCAAGTCAGCCATATTGCATGGGGGACATTGTGCTGGTGGCCATGTTCTATAGGTGACTTCCAAGTCAGCCATATTGCATGGGGGACATTGTGCTGGTTGTCTTGTATTAGTGACTTCCAAGTCAGCCATATTGCATGGGGGACATTGTGCTGGTTGTGTTGTATAGGTGACTTCCAAATCAGCCATATTGTATGGGGGACATTGTGCTGGTTGTATTGTATAGGTGACTTCCAAGTCAGCCATATTGCATGGGGGACATTGTGCTGGTTGTATTGTATAAGTGCCTTCCAAGTCAGCCATATTGCATAGGGGACATTGTGCTGGTGGCCATGTCCTATAGGTGACTTCCAATCAGCCATATTGCATGGGGGACATTGTGCTGGTTGTCTTGTGTAGGTGACTTCCAAGTCAGCCATATTGCATGGGGGACATTGTGCTGGTTGTATTGTATATGTGACTTCCAAGTCAGCCATATTGCATGGGGGACATTGTGCTGGTTGTATTGTATAGGTGACTTCCAAGTCAGCCATATTGCATGGGGGACATTGTGCTGGTTGTGTTGTATAGGTGACTTCCAAGTCAGCCATATTGCTTGGGGGACATTGTGCTGGTTGTATTGTATAGGTGACTTCCAAGTCAGCCATATTGCATGGGGGACATTGTGCTGGTTGTATTGTATAGGTGACTTCCAAGTCAGCCATATTGCATGGGGGACATTGTGCTGGTGGCCATGTCCTATAGGTGACTTCCAAGTCAGCCATATTGCATGGGGGACATTGTGCTGGTTGTCTTGTATAGGTGACTTCCAAGTCAGCCATATTGCTTGGGGGACATTGTGCTGGTTGTATTGTATAGGTGACTTCCAAATCAGCCATATTGCATGGGGGACATTGTGCTGGTTGCCATGTTGTATTGGTGACTTCCAAGTCAGCCATATTGCATGGGGGACATTGTGCTGGTGGCCATGTTCTATAGGTGACTTCCAAGTCAGCCATATTGCATTTGGGACATTGTGCTGGTTGTCTTGTATAGGTGACTTCTAAGTCAGCCATATTGCTTGGGGGACATTGTGCTGGTTGCCATGTCCTATAGGTGACTTCCAAGTCAGCCATATTGCATGGGGGACATTGTGCTGGTTGTCTTGTATAGGTGACTTCCAAGTCAGCCATATTGCATGGGGGACATTGTGCTGGTTGCCATGTTGTATAGGTGACTTCCAAGTCAGCCATATTGCATGGGGGACATTGTGCTGGTTGTCTTGTATAGGTGACTGCCAAGTCAGCCATATTGCATGGGGGACATTGTGCTGGTGGCCATGTTCTATAGGTGACTTCCAAGTCAGCCACATTGCATGGGGGACATTGGGCTGGTTTCTTGTATAGGTGACTTCCAAGTCAGCCATATTGCATGGGGGACATTGTGCTGGTTGCCATGTTGTATAGGTGACTTCCAAGCCAGCCATATTGCATGGGGGACATTGTGCTGGTTGCCATGTTGTATAGGTGACTTCCAAGTCAGCCATATTGCATGGGGGACATTGTGCTGGTTGCCATGTTGTATAGGTGACTTACAAGTGAGCCATATTGCATGGGGGACATTGTGCTGGTTGTGTTGTATAGGTGACTTCCAAGTCAGCCATATTGCATGGGGGACATTGTGCTGGTTGTATTGTATAGGTGACTTCCAAGTCAGCCATATTGCATGGGGGACATTGTGCTGGTTGTATTGTATAGGTGACTTCCAAGTGAGCCATATTGCTTGGGGGACATTGTGCTGGTGGCCATGTTCTATAGGTGACTTCCAAGTCAGCCATATTGCATGGGGGACATTGTGCTGGTTGCCATGTCCTATAGGTGACTTCCAAGTCAGCCATATTGCATGGGGGACATTGTGCTCGTTGCCAGGTCCTATAGGTGACTTCCAAGTCAGCCATATTGCATGGGGGACATTGTGCTGGTTGCCATGTTGTATAGGTGACTTCCAAGTGAGCCATATTGCTTGGGGGACATGGTGCTGGTTGTGTTGTATAGGTGACTTCCAAGTCAGCCATATTGCATGGGGGACATTGTGCTGGTTGTCTTGTATAGGTGACTTCCAAGTCAGCCGTGTTGCATGGGGGACATTGTGCTGGTGGCCATGTTGTATAGGTGACTTCCAAGTCAGCCATATTGCATGGGGGACATTGTGCTGGTTGTATTGTATAGGTGACTTCCAAGTCAGCCATATTGCATGGGGGACATTGTGCTGGTTGTGTTGTATAGGTGACTTCCAAGTCAGCCATATTGCTTGGGGGACATTGTGCTGGTTGTATTGTATAGGTGACTTCCAAGTCAGCCATATTGCATGGGGGACATTGTGCTGGTTGTATTGTATAGGTGACTTCCAAGTCAGCCATATTGCATGGGGGACATTGTGCTGGTGGCCATGTCCTATAGGTGACTTCCAAGTCAGCCATATTGCATGGGGGACATTGTGCTGGTTGTCTTGTATAGGTGACTTCCAAGTCAGCCATATTGCTTGGGGGACATTGTGCTGGTTGTATTGTATAGGTGACTTCCAAGTCAGCCATATTGCATGGGGGACATTGTGCTGGTTGCCATGTTGTATTGGTGACTTCCAAGTCAGCCATATTGCATGGGGGACATTGTGCTGGTGGCCATGTTCTATAGGTGACTTCCAAGTCAGCCATATTGCATTTGGGACATTGTGCTGGTTGTCTTGTATAGGTGACTTCCAAGTCAGCCATATTGCTTGGGGGACATTGTGCTGGTTGCCATGTCCTATAGGTGACTTCCAAGTCAGCCATATTGCATGGGGGACATTGTGCTGGTTGTCTTGTATAGGTGACTTCCAAGTCAGCCATATTGCATGGGGGACATTGTGCTGGTTGCCATGTTGTATAGGTGACTTCCAAGTCAGCCATATTGCATGGGGGACATTGTGCTGGTTGTCTTGTATAGGTGACTGCCAAGTCAGCCATATTGCATGGGGGACATTGTGCTGGTGGCCATGTTCTATAGGTGACTTCCAAGTCAGCCACATTGCATGGGGGACATTGTGCTGGTTTCTTGTATAGGTGACTTCCAAGTCAGCCATATTGCATGGGGGACATTGTGCTGGTTGCCATGTTCTATAGGTGACTTCCAAGTCAGCCACATTGCATGGGGGACATTGTGCTGGTTTCTTGTATAGGTGACTTCCAAGTCAGCCATATTGCATGGGGGACATTGTGCTGGTTGCCATGTTGTATAGGTGACTTCCAAGCCAGCCATATTGCATGGGGGACATTGTGCTGGTTGCCATGTTGTATAGGTGACTTCCAAGTCAGCCATATTGCATGGGGGACATTGTGCTGGTTGTATTGTATAGGTGACTTCCAAGTCAGCCATATTGCATGGGGGACATTGTGCTGGTGGCCATGTCCTATAGGTGACTTCCAAGTCAGCCATATTGCATGGGGGACATTGTGCTGGTTGTCTTGTATAGGTGACTTCCAAGTCAGCCATATTGCTTGGGGGACATTGTGCTGGTTGTATTGTATAGGTGACTTCCAAGTCAGCCATATTGCATGGGGGACATTGTGCTGGTTGCCATGTTGTATTGGTGACTTCCAAGTCAGCCATATTGCATGGGGGACATTGTGCTGGTGGCCATGTTCTATAGGTGACTTCCAAGTCAGCCATATTGCATTTGGGACATTGTGCTGGTTGTCTTGTATAGGTGACTTCCAAGTCAGCCATATTGCTTGGGGGACATTGTGCTGGTTGCCATGTCCTATAGGTGACTTCCAAGTCAGCCATATTGCATGGGGGACATTGTGCTGGTTGTCTTGTATAGGTGACTTCCAAGTCAGCCATATTGCATGGGGGACATTGTGCTGGTTGCCATGTTGTATAGGTGACTTCCAAGTCAGCCATATTGCATGGGGGACATTGTGCTGGTTGTCTTGTATAGGTGACTGCCAAGTCAGCCATATTGCATGGGGGACATTGTGCTGGTGGCCATGTTCTATAGGTGACTTCCAAGTCAGCCACATTGCATGGGGGACATTGTGCTGGTTTCTTGTATAGGTGACTTCCAAGTCAGCCATATTGCATGGGGGACATTGTGCTGGTTGCCATGTTCTATAGGTGACTTCCAAGTCAGCCACATTGCATGGGGGACATTGTGCTGGTTTCTTGTATAGGTGACTTCCAAGTCAGCCATATTGCATGGGGGACATTGTGCTGGTTGCCATGTTGTATAGGTGACTTCCAAGCCAGCCATATTGCATGGGGGACATTGTGCTGGTTGCCATGTTGTATAGGTGACTTCCAAGTCAGCCATATTGCATGGGGGACATTGTGCTGGTTGCCATGTTGTATAGGTGACTTACAAGTGAGCCATATTGCATGGGGGACATTGTGCTGGTTGTGTTGTATAGGTGACTTCCAAGTCAGCCATATTGCATGGGGGACATTGTGCTGGTTGTATTGTATAGGTGACTTCCAAGTCAGCCATATTGCATGGGGGACATTGTGCTGGTTGTATTGTATAGGTGACTTCCAAGTCAGCCATATTGCATGGGGGACATTGTGCTGGTTGCCATGTTGTATAGGTGACTTCCAAGCCAGCCATATTGCATGGGGGACATTGTGCTGGTTGCCATGTTGTATAGGTGACTTCCAAGTCAGCCATATTGCATGGGGGACATTGTGCTGGTTGCCATGTTGTATAGGTGACTTACAAGTGAGCCATATTGCATGGGGGACATTGTGCTGGTTGTGTTGTATAGGTGACTTCCAAGTCAGCCATATTGCATGGGGGACATTGTGCTGGTTGTATTGTATAGGTGACTTCCAAGTCAGCCATATTGCATGGGGGACATTGTGCTGGTTGTATTGTATAGGTGACTTCCAAGTGAGCCATATTGCTTGGGGGACATTGTGCTCTTGGCCATGTTCTATAGGTGACTTCCAAGTCAGCCATATTGCATGGGGGACATTGTGCTGGTTGCCATGTCCTATAGGTGACTTCCAAGTCAGCCATATTGCATGGGGGACATTGTGCTGTTTGCCAGGTCCTATAGGTGACTTCCAAGTCAGCCATATTGCATGGGGGACATTGTGCTGGTTGCCATGTTGTATAGGTGACTTCCAAGTGTGCCATATTGCTTGGGGGACATGGTGCTGGTTGTGTTGTATAGGTGACTTCCAAGTCAGCCACATTGCATGGGGGACATTGTGCTGGTTTCTTGTATAGGTGACTTCCAAGTCAGCCATATTGCATGGGGGACATTGTGCTGGTTGCCATGTTGTATAGGTGACTTCCAAGTCAGCCATATTGCATGGGGGGCATTGTGCTGGTTGCCATGTTGTATAGGTGACTTCCAAGTCAGCCATATTGCATGGGGGACATTGTGCTGGTTGCCATGTTGTATAGGTGACTTCCAAGTCAGCCATATTGCATGGGGGACATTGTGCTGGTTGTGTTGTATAGGTGACTTCCAAGTCAGCCATATTGCATGGGGGACATTGTGCTGGTTGTGTTGTATAGGTGACTTCCAAGTCAGCCATAATGCATGGGGGACATTGTGCTGGTTGTATTGTATAGGTGACTTCCAAGTCAGCCATATTGCATGGGGGACATTGTGCTGGTTGCCATGTCCTATAGGTGACTTCCAAGTCAGCCATATTGCATGGGGGACATTGTGCTGGTTGCCATGTTGTATAGGTGACTTCCAAGTGAGCCATATTGCTTGGGGGACATTGTGCTGGTTGTGTTGTATAGGTGACTTCCAAGTCAGCCATATTGCATGGGGGACATTGTGCTGGTTGCCATGTTGTATAGGTGACTTCCAAGTCAGCCATATTGCATGGGGGACATTGTGCTGCTTGTCTTGTATAGGTGACTTCCAAGTCAGCCGTGTTGCATGGGGGACATTGTGCTGGTGGCCATGTTCTATAGGTGACTTCCAAGTCAGCCATATTGCATGGGGGACATTGTGCTGGTTTCCATGTTGTATAGGTGACTTCCAAGTCAGACATATTGCTTGGGGGACATTGTGCTGGTTGCCATGTTGTATAGGTGACTTCCAAGTCAGCCATATTGCATGGGGGACATTGTGCTGGTGGCCATGTTCTATAGGTGACTTCCAAGTCAGCCACATTGCATGGGGGACATTGTGCTGGTTTCTTGTATAGGTGACTTCCAAGTCAGCCATATTGCATGGGGGACATTGTGCTGGTTGCCATGTTGTATAGGTGACTTCCAAGTCAGCCATATTGCATGGGGGGCATTGTGCTGGTTGCCATGTTGTATAGGTGACTTCCAAGTCAGCCATATTGCATGGGGGACATTGTGCTGGTTGCCATGTTGTATAGGTGACTTCCAAGTCAGCCATATTGCATGGGGGACATTGTGCTGGTTGTGTTGTATAGGTGACTTCCAAGTCAGCCATATTGCATGGGGGACATTGTGCTGGTTGTGTTGTATAGGTGACTTCCAAGTCAGCCATAATGCATGGGGGACATTGTGCTGGTTGTATTGTATAGGTGACTTCCAAGTCAGCCATATTGCATGGGGGACATTGTGCTGGTTGCCATGTCCTATAGGTGACTTCCAAGTCAGCCATATTGCATGGGGGACATTGTGCTGGTTGCCATGTTGTATAGGTGACTTCCAAGTGAGCCATATTGCTTGGGGGACATTGTGCTGGTTGTGTTGTATAGGTGACTTCCAAGTCAGCCATATTGCATGGGGGACATTGTGCTGGTTGCCATGGCCTATAGGTGACTTCCAAGTCAGCCATATTGCATGGGGAAAATTGTGCTGGTTGTCTTGTATAGGTGACTTTTAAGTCAGCCATATTGCTTGGGGGACATTGTGCTGGTTGCCATGTTCTATAGGTGACTTCCAAGTCAGCCATATAGCTTGGGGGACATTGTGCTGGTTGCCATGTTGTATAGTTGACTTCCAAGTCAGCCATATTGCTTGGGGGACATTGTGCTGGTTGCCATGTTGTATAGGTGACTTCCAAGTCAGCCATATTGCATGGGGGACATTGTGCTGGTGGCCATGTTCTATAGGTGACTTCCAAGTCAGCCATATTGCATGGGGGACATTGTGCTGGTTGTCTTGTATTAGTGACTTCCAAGTCAGCCATATTGCATGGGGGACATTGTGCTGGTTGTGTTGTATAGGTGACTTCCAAATCAGCCATATTGTATGGGGGACATTGTGCTGGTTGTATTGTATAGGTGACTTCCAAGTCAGCCATATTGCATGGGGGACATTGTGCTGGTTGTATTGTATAAGTGCCTTCCAAGTCAGCCATATTGCATAGGGGACATTGTGCTGGTGGCCATGTCCTATAGGTGACTTCCAATCAGCCATATTGCATGGGGGACATTGTGCTGGTTGTCTTGTGTAGGTGACTTCCAAGTCAGCCATATTGCATGGGGGACATTGTGCTGGTTGTATTGTATATGTGACTTCCAAGTCAGCCATATTGCATGGGGGACATTGTGCTGGTTGTATTGTATAGGTGACTTCCAAGTCAGCCATATTGCATGGGGGACATTGTGCTGGTTGTGTTGTATAGGTGACTTCCAAGTCAGCCATATTGCTTGGGGGACATTGTGCTGGTTGTATTGTATAGGTGACTTCCAAGTCAGCCATATTGCATGGGGGACATTGTGCTGGTTGTATTGTATAGGTGACTTCCAAGTCAGCCATATTGCATGGGGGACATTGTGCTGGTGGCCATGTCCTATAGGTGACTTCCAAGTCAGCCATATTGCATGGGGGACATTGTGCTGGTTGTCTTGTATAGGTGACTTCCAAGTCAGCCATATTGCTTGGGGGACATTGTGCTGGTTGTATTGTATAGGTGACTTCCAAATCAGCCATATTGCATGGGGGACATTGTGCTGGTTGCCATGTTGTATTGGTGACTTCCAAGTCAGCCATATTGCATGGGGGACATTGTGCTGGTGGCCATGTTCTATAGGTGACTTCCAAGTCAGCCATATTGCATTTGGGACATTGTGCTGGTTGTCTTGTATAGGTGACTTCTAAGTCAGCCATATTGCTTGGGGGACATTGTGCTGGTTGCCATGTCCTATAGGTGACTTCCAAGTCAGCCATATTGCATGGGGGACATTGTGCTGGTTGTCTTGTATAGGTGACTTCCAAGTCAGCCATATTGCATGGGGGACATTGTGCTGGTTGCCATGTTGTATAGGTGACTTCCAAGTCAGCCATATTGCATGGGGGACATTGTGCTGGTTGTCTTGTATAGGTGACTGCCAAGTCAGCCATATTGCATGGGGGACATTGTGCTGGTGGCCATGTTCTATAGGTGACTTCCAAGTCAGCCACATTGCATGGGGGACATTGGGCTGGTTTCTTGTATAGGTGACTTCCAAGTCAGCCATATTGCATGGGGGACATTGTGCTGGTTGCCATGTTGTATAGGTGACTTCCAAGCCAGCCATATTGCATGGGGGACATTGTGCTGGTTGCCATGTTGTATAGGTGACTTCCAAGTCAGCCATATTGCATGGGGGACATTGTGCTGGTTGCCATGTTGTATAGGTGACTTACAAGTGAGCCATATTGCATGGGGGACATTGTGCTGGTTGTGTTGTATAGGTGACTTCCAAGTCAGCCATATTGCATGGGGGACATTGTGCTGGTTGTATTGTATAGGTGACTTCCAAGTCAGCCATATTGCATGGGGGACATTGTGCTGGTTGTATTGTATAGGTGACTTCCAAGTGAGCCATATTGCTTGGGGGACATTGTGCTGGTGGCCATGTTCTATAGGTGACTTCCAAGTCAGCCATATTGCATGGGGGACATTGTGCTGGTTGCCATGTCCTATAGGTGACTTCCAAGTCAGCCATATTGCATGGGGGACATTGTGCTCGTTGCCAGGTCCTATAGGTGACTTCCAAGTCAGCCATATTGCATGGGGGACATTGTGCTGGTTGCCATGTTGTATAGGTGACTTCCAAGTGAGCCATATTGCTTGGGGGACATGGTGCTGGTTGTGTTGTATAGGTGACTTCCAAGTCAGCCATATTGCATGGGGGACATTGTGCTGGTTGTCTTGTATAGGTGACTTCCAAGTCAGCCGTGTTGCATGGGGGACATTGTGCTGGTGGCCATGTTGTATAGGTGACTTCCAAGTCAGCCATATTGCATGGGGGACATTGTGCTGGTTGTATTGTATAGGTGACTTCCAAGTCAGCCATATTGCATGGGGGACATTGTGCTGGTTGTGTTGTATAGGTGACTTCCAAGTCAGCCATATTGCTTGGGGGACATTGTGCTGGTTGTATTGTATAGGTGACTTCCAAGTCAGCCATATTGCATGGGGGACATTGTGCTGGTTGTATTGTATAGGTGACTTCCAAGTCAGCCATATTGCATGGGGGACATTGTGCTGGTGGCCATGTCCTATAGGTGACTTCCAAGTCAGCCATATTGCATGGGGGACATTGTGCTGGTTGTCTTGTATAGGTGACTTCCAAGTCAGCCATATTGCTTGGGGGACATTGTGCTGGTTGTATTGTATAGGTGACTTCCAAGTCAGCCATATTGCATGGGGGACATTGTGCTGGTTGCCATGTTGTATTGGTGACTTCCAAGTCAGCCATATTGCATGGGGGACATTGTGCTGGTGGCCATGTTCTATAGGTGACTTCCAAGTCAGCCATATTGCATTTGGGACATTGTGCTGGTTGTCTTGTATAGGTGACTTCCAAGTCAGCCATATTGCTTGGGGGACATTGTGCTGGTTGCCATGTCCTATAGGTGACTTCCAAGTCAGCCATATTGCATGGGGGACATTGTGCTGGTTGTCTTGTATAGGTGACTTCCAAGTCAGCCATATTGCATGGGGGACATTGTGCTGGTTGCCATGTTGTATAGGTGACTTCCAAGTCAGCCATATTGCATGGGGGACATTGTGCTGGTTGTCTTGTATAGGTGACTGCCAAGTCAGCCATATTGCATGGGGGACATTGTGCTGGTGGCCATGTTCTATAGGTGACTTCCAAGTCAGCCACATTGCATGGGGGACATTGTGCTGGTTTCTTGTATAGGTGACTTCCAAGTCAGCCATATTGCATGGGGGACATTGTGCTGGTTGCCATGTTCTATAGGTGACTTCCAAGTCAGCCACATTGCATGGGGGACATTGTGCTGGTTTCTTGTATAGGTGACTTCCAAGTCAGCCATATTGCATGGGGGACATTGTGCTGGTTGCCATGTTGTATAGGTGACTTCCAAGCCAGCCATATTGCATGGGGGACATTGTGCTGGTTGCCATGTTGTATAGGTGACTTCCAAGTCAGCCATATTGCATGGGGGACATTGTGCTGGTTGTATTGTATAGGTGACTTCCAAGTCAGCCATATTGCATGGGGGACATTGTGCTGGTGGCCATGTCCTATAGGTGACTTCCAAGTCAGCCATATTGCATGGGGGACATTGTGCTGGTTGTCTTGTATAGGTGACTTCCAAGTCAGCCATATTGCTTGGGGGACATTGTGCTGGTTGTATTGTATAGGTGACTTCCAAGTCAGCCATATTGCATGGGGGACATTGTGCTGGTTGCCATGTTGTATTGGTGACTTCCAAGTCAGCCATATTGCATGGGGGACATTGTGCTGGTGGCCATGTTCTATAGGTGACTTCCAAGTCAGCCATATTGCATTTGGGACATTGTGCTGGTTGTCTTGTATAGGTGACTTCCAAGTCAGCCATATTGCTTGGGGGACATTGTGCTGGTTGCCATGTCCTATAGGTGACTTCCAAGTCAGCCATATTGCATGGGGGACATTGTGCTGGTTGTCTTGTATAGGTGACTTCCAAGTCAGCCATATTGCATGGGGGACATTGTGCTGGTTGCCATGTTGTATAGGTGACTTCCAAGTCAGCCATATTGCATGGGGGACATTGTGCTGGTTGTCTTGTATAGGTGACTGCCAAGTCAGCCATATTGCATGGGGGACATTGTGCTGGTGGCCATGTTCTATAGGTGACTTCCAAGTCAGCCACATTGCATGGGGGACATTGTGCTGGTTTCTTGTATAGGTGACTTCCAAGTCAGCCATATTGCATGGGGGACATTGTGCTGGTTGCCATGTTCTATAGGTGACTTCCAAGTCAGCCACATTGCATGGGGGACATTGTGCTGGTTTCTTGTATAGGTGACTTCCAAGTCAGCCATATTGCATGGGGGACATTGTGCTGGTTGCCATGTTGTATAGGTGACTTCCAAGCCAGCCATATTGCATGGGGGACATTGTGCTGGTTGCCATGTTGTATAGGTGACTTCCAAGTCAGCCATATTGCATGGGGGACATTGTGCTGGTTGCCATGTTGTATAGGTGACTTACAAGTGAGCCATATTGCATGGGGGACATTGTGCTGGTTGTGTTGTATAGGTGACTTCCAAGTCAGCCATATTGCATGGGGGACATTGTGCTGGTTGTATTGTATAGGTGACTTCCAAGTCAGCCATATTGCATGGGGGACATTGTGCTGGTTGTATTGTATAGGTGACTTCCAAGTCAGCCATATTGCTTGGGGGACATTGTGCTGGTTGCCATGTCCTATAGGTGACTTCCAAGTCAGCCATATTGCATGGGGGACATTGTGCTGGTTGTCTTGTATAGGTGACTTCCAAGTCAGCCATATTGCATGGGGGACATTGTGCTGGTTGCCATGTTGTATAGGTGACTTCCAAGTCAGCCATATTGCATGGGGGACATTGTGCTGGTTGTCTTGTATAGGTGACTGCCAAGTCAGCCATATTGCATGGGGGACATTGTGCTGGTGGCCATGTTCTATAGGTGACTTCCAAGTCAGCCACATTGCATGGGGGACATTGTGCTGGTTTCTTGTATAGGTGACTTCCAAGTCAGCCATATTGCATGGGGGACATTGTGCTGGTTGCCATGTTCTATAGGTGACTTCCAAGTCAGCCACATTGCATGGGGGACATTGTGCTGGTTTCTTGTATAGGTGACTTCCAAGTCAGCCATATTGCATGGGGGACATTGTGCTGGTTGCCATGTTGTATAGGTGACTTCCAAGCCAGCCATATTGCATGGGGGACATTGTGCTGGTTGCCATGTTGTATAGGTGACTTCCAAGTCAGCCATATTGCATGGGGGACATTGTGCTGGTTGCCATGTTGTATAGGTGACTTACAAGTGAGCCATATTGCATGGGGGACATTGTGCTGGTTGTGTTGTATAGGTGACTTCCAAGTCAGCCATATTGCATGGGGGACATTGTGCTGGTTGTATTGTATAGGTGACTTCCAAGTCAGCCATATTGCATGGGGGACATTGTGCTGGTTGTATTGTATAGGTGACTTCCAAGTCAGCCATATTGCATGGGGGACATTGTGCTGGTTGCCATGTTGTATAGGTGACTTCCAAGCCAGCCATATTGCATGGGGGACATTGTGCTGGTTGCCATGTTGTATAGGTGACTTCCAAGTCAGCCATATTGCATGGGGGACATTGTGCTGGTTGCCATGTTGTATAGGTGACTTACAAGTGAGCCATATTGCATGGGGGACATTGTGCTGGTTGTGTTGTATAGGTGACTTCCAAGTCAGCCATATTGCATGGGGGACATTGTGCTGGTTGTATTGTATAGGTGACTTCCAAGTCAGCCATATTGCATGGGGGACATTGTGCTGGTTGTATTGTATAGGTGACTTCCAAGTGAGCCATATTGCTTGGGGGACATTGTGCTCTTGGCCATGTTCTATAGGTGACTTCCAAGTCAGCCATATTGCATGGGGGACATTGTGCTGGTTGCCATGTCCTATAGGTGACTTCCAAGTCAGCCATATTGCATGGGGGACATTGTGCTGTTTGCCAGGTCCTATAGGTGACTTCCAAGTCAGCCATATTGCATGGGGGACATTGTGCTGGTTGCCATGTTGTATAGGTGACTTCCAAGTGTGCCATATTGCTTGGGGGACATGGTGCTGGTTGTGTTGTATAGGTGACTTCCAAGTCAGCCATATTGCATGGGGGACATTGTGCTGGTTGTCTTGTATAGGTGACTTCCAAGTCAGCCGTGTTGCATGGGGGACATTGTGCTGGTGGCCATGTTGTATAGGTGACTTCCAAGTCAGCCATATTGCATGGGGGACATTGTGCTGGTTGCCATGTTGTATAGGTGACTTCCAAGTCAGCCATATTGCATGGGGGACATTGTGCTGGTTGTATTGTATAGGTGACTTCCAAGTCAGCCATATTGCATGGGGGACATTGTGCTGGCTGTGTTGTATAGGTGACTTCCAAGTCAGCCATATTGCTTGGGGGACATTGTGCTGGTTGTATTGTATAGGTGACTTCCAAGTCAGCCATATTGCATGGGGGACATTGTGCTGGTTGTATTGTATAGGTGACTTCCAAGTCAGCCATATTGCATGGGGGACATTGTGCTGGTGGCCATGTCCTATAGGTGACTTCCAAGTCAGCCATATTGCATGGGGGACATTGTGCTGGTTGTCTTGTATAGGTGACTTCCATGTCAGCCATATTGCTTGGGGGACATTGTGCTGGTTGTATTGTATAGGTGACTTCCAAGTCAGCCATATTGCATGGGGGACATTGTGCTGGTTGCCATGTTGTATTGGTGACTTCCAAGTCAGCCATATTGCATGGGGGACATTGTGCTGGTGGCCATGTTCTATAGGTGACTTCCAAGTCAGCCATATTGCATTTGGGACATTGTGCTGGTTGTCTTGTATAGGTGACTTCCAAGTCAGCCATATTGCTTGGGGGACATTGTGCTGGTTGCCATGTCCTATAGGTGACTTCCAAGTCAGCCATATTGCATGGGGGACATTGTGCTGGTTGTCTTGTATAGGTGACTTCCAAGTCAGCCATATTGCATGGGGGACATTGTGCTGGTTGCCATGTTGTATAGGTGACTTCCAAGTCAGCCATATTGCATGGGGGACATTGTGCTGGTTGTCTTGTATAGGTGACTGCCAAGTCAGCCATATTGCATGGGGGACATTGTGCTGGTGGCCATGTTCTATAGGTGACTTCCAAGTCAGCCACATTGCATGGGGGACATTGTGCTGGTTTCTTGTATAGGTGACTTCCAAGTCAGCCATATTGCATGGGGGACATTGTGCTGGTTGCCATGTTCTATAGGTGACTTCCAAGTCAGCCACATTGCATGCTGGACATTGTGCTGGTTTCTTGTATAGGTGACTTCCAAGTCAGCCATATTGCATGGGGGACATTGTGCTGGTTGCCATGTTGTATAGGTGACTTCCAAGCCAGCCATATTGCATGGGGGACATTGTGCTGGTTGCCATGTTGTATAGGTGACTTCCAAGTCAGCCATATTGCATGGGGGACATTGTGCTGGTTGCCATGTTGTATAGGTGACTTACAAGTGAGCCATATTGCATGGGGGACATTGTGCTGGTTGTGTTGTATAGGTGACTTCCAAGTCAGCCATATTGCATGGGGGACATTGTGCTGGTTGTATTGTATAGGTGACTTCCAAGTCAGCCATATTGCATGGGGGACATTGTGCTGGTTGTATTGTATAGGTGACTTCCAAGTCAGCCATATTGCATGGGGGACATTGTGCTGGTTGCCATGTTGTATAGGTGACTTCCAAGCCAGCCATATTGCATGGGGGACATTGTGCTGGTTGCCATGTTGTATAGGTGACTTCCAAGTCAGCCATATTGCATGGGGGACATTGTGCTGGTTGCCATGTTGTATAGGTGACTTACAAGTGAGCCATATTGCATGGGGGACATTGTGCTGGTTGTGTTGTATAGGTGACTTCCAAGTCAGCCATATTGCATGGGGGACATTGTGCTGGTTGTATTGTATAGGTGACTTCCAAGTCAGCCATATTGCATGGGGGACATTGTGCTGGTTGTATTGTATAGGTGACTTCCAAGTGAGCCATATTGCTTGGGGGACATTGTGCTCTTGGCCATGTTCTATAGGTGACTTCCAAGTCAGCCATATTGCATGGGGGACATTGTGCTGGTTGCCATGTCCTATAGGTGACTTCCAAGTCAGCCATATTGCATGGGGGACATTGTGCTGTTTGCCAGGTCCTATAGGTGACTTCCAAGTCAGCCATATTGCATGGGGGACATTGTGCTGGTTGCCATGTTGTATAGGTGACTTCCAAGTGAGCCATATTGCTTGGGGGACATGGTGCTGGTTGTGTTGTATAGGTGACTTCCAAGTCAGCCATATTGCATGGGGGACATTGTGCTGGTTGTCTTGTATAGGTGACTTCCAAGTCAGCCGTGTTGCATGGGGGACATTGTGCTGGTGGCCATGTTGTATAGGTGACTTCCAAGTCAGCCATATTGCATGGGGGACATTGTGCTGGTTGCCATGTTGTATAGGTGACTTCCAAGTCAGCCATATTGCATGGGGGACATTGTGCTGGTTGTATTGTATAGGTGACTTCCAAGTCAGCCATATTGCATGGGGGACATTGTGCTGGCTGTGTTGTATAGGTGACTTCCAAGTCAGCCATATTGCTTGGGGGACATTGTGCTGGTTGTATTGTATAGGTGACTTCCAAGTCAGCCATATTGCATGGGGGACATTGTGCTGGTTGTATTGTATAGGTGACTTCCAAGTCAGCCATATTGCATGGGGGACATTGTGCTGGTGGCCATGTCCTATAGGTGACTTCCAAGTCAGCCATATTGCATGGGGGACATTGTGCTGGTTGTCTTGTATAGGTGACTTCCATGTCAGCCATATTGCTTGGGGGACATTGTGCTGGTTGTATTGTATAGGTGACTTCCAAGTCAGCCATATTGCATGGGGGACATTGTGCTGGTTGCCATGTTGTATTGGTGACTTCCAAGTCAGCCATATTGCATGGGGGACATTGTGCTGGTGGCCATGTTCTATAGGTGACTTCCAAGTCAGCCATATTGCATTTGGGACATTGTGCTGGTTGTCTTGTATAGGTGACTTCCAAGTCAGCCATATTGCTTGGGGGACATTGTGCTGGTTGCCATGTCCTATAGGTGACTTCCAAGTCAGCCATATTGCATGGGGGACATTGTGCTGGTTGTCTTGTATAGGTGACTTCCAAGTCAGCCATATTGCATGGGGGACATTGTGCTGGTTGCCATGTTGTATAGGTGACTTCCAAGTCAGCCATATTGCATGGGGGACATTGTGCTGGTTGTCTTGTATAGGTGACTGCCAAGTCAGCCATATTGCATGGGGGACATTGTGCTGGTGGCCATGTTCTATAGGTGACTTCCAAGTCAGCCACATTGCATGGGGGACATTGTGCTGGTTTCTTGTATAGGTGACTTCCAAGTCAGCCATATTGCATGGGGGACATTGTGCTGGTTGCCATGTTCTATAGGTGACTTCCAAGTCAGCCACATTGCATGGGGGACATTGTGCTGGTTTCTTGTATAGGTGACTTCCAAGTCAGCCATATTGCATGGGGGACATTGTGCTGGTTGCCATGTTGTATAGGTGACTTCCAAGCCAGCCATATTGCATGGGGGACATTGTGCTGGTTGCCATGTTGCATAGGTGACTTCCAAGTCAGCCATATTGCATGGGGGACATTGTGCTGGTTGCCATGTTGTATAGGTGACTTACAAGTGAGCCATATTGCATGGGGGACATTGTGCTGGTTGTGTTGTATAGGTGACTTCCAAGTCAGCCATATTGCATGGGGGACATTGTGCTGGTTGTATTGTATAGGTGACTTCCAAGTCAGCCATATTGCATGGGGGACATTGTGCTGGTTGTATTGTATAGGTGACTTCCAAGTCAGCCATATTGCATGGGGGACATTGTGCTGGTTGCCATGTTGTATAGGTGACTTCCAAGCCAGCCATATTGCATGGGGGACATTGTGCTGGTTGCCATGTTGTATAGGTGACTTCCAAGTCAGCCATATTGCATGGGGGACATTGTGCTGGTTGCCATGTTGTATAGGTGACTTACAAGTGAGCCATATTGCATGGGGGACATTGTGCTGGTTGTGTTGTATAGGTGACTTCCAAGTCAGCCATATTGCATGGGGGACATTGTGCTGGTTGTATTGTATAGGTGACTTCCAAGTCAGCCATATTGCATGGGGGACATTGTGCTGGTTGTATTGTATAGGTGACTTCCAAGTGAGCCATATTGCTTGGGGGACATTGTGCTCTTGGCCATGTTCTATAGGTGACTTCCAAGTCAGCCATATTGCATGGGGGACATTGTGCTGGTTGCCATGTCCTATAGGTGACTTCCAAGTCAGCCATATTGCTTGGGGGACATTGTGCTGGTTGCCATGTCCTATAGGTGACTTCCAAGTCAGCCATATTGCATGGGGGACATTGTGCTGGTTGTCTTGTATAGGTGACTTCCAAGTCAGCCATATTGCATGGGGGACATTGTGCTGGTTGCCATGTTGTATAGGTGACTTCCAAGTCAGCCATATTGCATGGGGGACATTGTGCTGGTTGTCTTGTATAGGTGACTTCCATGTCAGCCATATTGCTTGGGGGACATTGTGCTGGTTGTATTGTATAGGTGACTTCCAAGTCAGCCATATTGCATGGGGGACATTGTGCTGGTTGCCATGTTGTATAGGTGACTTACAAGTGAGCCATATTGCATGGGGGACATTGTGCTGGTTGTGTTGTATAGGTGACTTCCAAGTCAGCCATATTGCATGGGGGACATTGTGCTGGTTGTATTGTATAGGTGACTTCCAAGTCAGCCATATTGCATGGGGGACATTGTGCTGGTTGTATTGTATAGGTGACTTCCAAGTCAGCCATATTGCATGGGGGACATTGTGCTGGTTGCCATGTTGTATAGGTGACTTCCAAGCCAGCCATATTGCATGGGGGACATTGTGCTGGTTGCCATGTTGTATAGGTGACTTCCAAGTCAGCCATATTGCATGGGGGACATTGTGCTGGTTGCCATGTTGTATAGGTGACTTACAAGTGAGCCATATTGCATGGGGGACATTGTGCTGGTTGTGTTGTATAGGTGACTTCCAAGTCAGCCATATTGCATGGGGGACATTGTGCTGGTTGTATTGTATAGGTGACTTCCAAGTCAGCCATATTGCATGGGGGACATTGTGCTGGTTGTATTGTATAGGTGACTTCCAAGTGAGCCATATTGCTTGGGGGACATTGTGCTCTTGGCCATGTTCTATAGGTGACTTCCAAGTCAGCCATATTGCTTGGGGGACATTGTGCTGGTTGCCATGTCCTATAGGTGACTTCCAAGTCAGCCATATTGCATGGGGGACATTGTGCTGGTTGTCTTGTATAGGTGACTTCCAAGTCAGCCATATTGCATGGGGGACATTGTGCTGGTTGCCATGTTGTATAGGTGACTTCCAAGTCAGCCATATTGCATGGGGGACATTGTGCTGGTTGTCTTGTATAGGTGACTGCCAAGTCAGCCATATTGCATGGGGGACATTGTGCTGGTGGCCATGTTCTATAGGTGACTTCCAAGTCAGCCACATTGCATGGGGGACATTGTGCTGGTTTCTTGTATAGGTGACTTCCAAGTCAGCCATATTGCATGGGGGACATTGTGCTGGTTGCCATGTTCTATAGGTGACTTCCAAGTCAGCCACATTGCATGGGGGACATTGTGCTGGTTTCTTGTATAGGTGACTTCCAAGTCAGCCATATTGCATGTGGGACATTGTGCTGGTTGCCATGTTGTATAGGTGACTTCCAAGCCAGCCATATTGCATGGGGGACATTGTGCTGGTTGCCATGTTGCATAGGTGACTTCCAAGTCAGCCATATTGCATGGGGGACATTGTGCTGGTTGCCATGTTGTATAGGTGACTTACAAGTGAGCCATATTGCATGGGGGACATTGTGCTGGTTGTGTTGTATAGGTGACTTCCAAGTCAGCCATATTGCATGGGGGACATTGTGCTGGTTGTATTGTATAGGTGACTTCCAAGTCAGCCATATTGCATGGGGGACATTGTGCTGGTTGTATTGTATAGGTGACTTCCAAGTCAGCCATATTGCATGGGGGACATTGTGCTGGTTGCCATGTTGTATAGGTGACTTCCAAGTCAGCCATATTGCATGGGGGACATTGTGCTGGTTGTCTTGTATAGGTGACTGCCAAGTCAGCCATATTGCATGGGGGACATTGTGCTGGTGGCCATGTTCTATAGGTGACTTCCAAGTCAGCCACATTGCATGGGGGACATTGTGCTGGTTTCTTGTATAGGTGACTTCCAAGTCAGCCATATTGCATGGGGGACATTGTGCTGGTTGCCATGTTCTATAGGTGACTTCCAAGTCAGCCACATTGCATGGGGGACATTGTGCTGGTTTCTTGTATAGGTGACTTCCAAGTCAGCCATATTGCATGGGGGACATTGTGCTGGTTGCCATGTTGTATAGGTGACTTCCAAGCCAGCCATATTGCATGGGGGACATTGTGCTGGTTGCCATGTTGCATAGGTGACTTCCAAGTCAGCCATATTGCATGGGGGACATTGTGCTGGTTGCCATGTTGTATAGGTGACTTACAAGTGAGCCATATTGCATGGGGGACATTGTGCTGGTTGTGTTGTATAGGTGACTTCCAAGTCAGCCATATTGCATGGGGGACATTGTGCTGGTTGTATTGTATAGGTGACTTCCAAGTCAGCCATATTGCATGGGGGACATTGTGCTGGTTGTATTGTATAGGTGACTTCCAAGTCAGCCATATTGCATGGGGGACATTGTGCTGGTTGCCATGTTGTATAGGTGACTTCCAAGCCAGCCATATTGCATGGGGGACATTGTGCTGGTTGCCATGTTGTATAGGTGAATTCCAAGTCAGCCATATTGCATGGGGGACATTGTGCTGGTTGCCATGTTGTATAGGTGACTTACAAGTGAGCCATATTGCATGGGGGACATTGTGCTGGTTGTGTTGTATAGGTGACTTCCAAGTCAGCCATATTGCATGGGGGACATTGTGCTGGTTGTATTGTATAGGTGACTTCCAAGTCAGCCATATTGCATGGGGGACATTGTGCTGGTTGTATTGTATAGGTGACTTCCAATTGAGCCATATTGCTTGGGGGACATTGTGCTCTTGGCCATGTTCTATCGGTGACTTCCAAGTCAGCCATATTGCATGGGGGACATTGTGCTGGTTGCCATGTCCTATAGGTGACTTCCAAGCCAGCCATATTGCATGGGGGACATTGTGCTGTTTGCCAGGTCCTATAGGTGACTTCCAAGTCAGCCATATTGCATGGGGGACATTGTGCTGGTTGCCATGTTGTATAGGTGACTTCCAAGTGAGCCATATTGCTTGGGGGACATGGTGCTGGTTGTGTTGTATAGGTGACTTCCAAGTCAGCCATATTGCATGGGGGACATTGTGCTGGTTGTCTTGTATAGGTGACTTCCAAGTCAGCCGTGTTGCATGGGGGACATTGTGCTGGTGGCCATGTTGTATAGGTGACTTCCAAGTCAGCCATATTGCATGGGGGACATTGTGCTGGTTGCCATGTTGTATAGGTGACTTCCAAGCCAGCCATATTGCATGGGGGACATTGTGCTGGTTGCCATGTTGTATAGGTGACGTACAAGTCAGCCATATTGCATGGGGGACATTGTGCTGGTTGCCATGTCCCATAGGTGACTTCCAAGTCAGCCACATTGCATGGGGGAAATTGTGCTGGTTGTCTTGTATAGGTGACTTTTAAGTCAGCCATGTTGCTTGGGGGACATTGTGCTGGTTGCCATGTTGTATAGGTGACTTCCAAGTCAGCCATATTGCTTGGGGGACATTGTGCTGGTTTCCATGTTGTATAGGTGACTTCCAAGTCATCCATATTGCATGGGGGACATTGTGCTGGTGGCCATGTTCTATAGGTGACTTCCAAGTCAGCCATATTGCATGGGGGACATTGTGCTGGTTGTCTTGTATAGGTGACTTCCAAGTCAGCCATATTGCATGGGGGACATTGTGCTGGTTGTGTTGTATAGGTGACTTCCAAATCAGCCATATTGCATGGGGGACATTGTGCTGGTTGTATTGTATAGGTGACTTCCAAGTCAGCCATATTGCATGGGGGACATTGTGCTGGTTGTATTGTATAGGTGACTTCCAAGTCAGCCATTTTGCATGGGGGACATTGTGCTGGTGGCCATGTCCTATAGGTGACTTCCAAGTCAGCCATATTGCATGGGGGACATTGTGCTGGGTGTCTTGTATAGGTGACTTCCAAGTCAGCCATATTGCTTGGGGGACATTGTGCTGGTTGTATTGTATAGGTGACTTCCAAGTCAGCCATATTGCATGGGGGACATTGTGTTGGTTGCCATGTTGTATAGGTGACTTCCAAGTCAGCCATATTGCATGGGGGACATTGTGCTGGTGGCCATGTTCTATAGTTGACTTCCAAGTCAGCCATATTGCATTTGGGACATTGTGCTGGTTGTCTTGTATAGGTGACTTCCAAGTCAGCCATATTGCATGGGGGACATGGTGCTGGTTGCCATGTTGTATAGGTGACTTCCAAGTCAGCCATATTGCATGGGGGACATTGTGCTGGTTGTATTGTATAGGTGACTTCCAAGTCAGCCATATTGCATGGGGGACATTGTGCTGGTTGTATTGTATTGTTGACTTCCAAGTCAGCCATATTGCATGGGGGACATTGTGCTGGTGGCCATGTCCTATAGGTGACTTCCAAGTCAACCATATTGCATGGAGGACATTGTGCTGGTTGTCTTGTATAGGTGACTTCCAAGTCAGCCATATTGCTTGGGGGACATTGTGCTGGTTGTATTGTATAGGTGACTTCCAAGTCAGCCATATTGCATGGGGGACATTGTGCTGGTTGCCATGTTGTATAGGTGACTTCCAACTCAGCCATATTGCATGGGGGACATTGTGCTGGTGGCCATGTTCTATAGGTGACTTCTAAGTCAGCCATATTGCATTTGGGACATTGTGCTGGTTGTCTTGTATAGGTGACTTCCAAGTCAGCCATATTGCTTGGGGGACATTGTGCTGGTTGCCATGTCCTATAGGTGACTTCTGTGTCAGCCATATTGCATGGGGGACATTGAGCTGGTTGTCTTGTATAGGTGACTTCCAAGTCAGCCATATTGCATGGGGGACATTGTGCTGGTTGCCATGTTGTATAGGTGACTTCCAAGTCAGCCATATTGCATGGGGGACATTGTGCTGGTTGCCATGTTGTATAGGTGACTTCCAAGTGAGCCATATTGCTTGGGGGACATTGTGCTGGTTGTGTTGTATAGGTGACTTCCAAGTCAGCCATTTTGCATGGGGGACATTGTGCTGGTTGTCTTGTATAGGTGACTTCCAAGTCAGCCGTGTTGCATGGGGGACATTGTGCTGGTGGCCATGTTCTATAGGTGACTTCCAAGTCAGCCATATTGCATGGGGGACACTGTGCTGGTTGCCATGTTGTATAGGTGACTTCCAAGTGAGCCATATTGCTTGGGGGACATTGTGCTGGTTGCCATGTTGTATAGGTGACTTCCAAGTCAGCCATATTGCATGGGGGACATTGTGCTGGTAGCCATGTTCTATAGGTGACTTCCAAGTCAGCCACATTGCATGGGGGACATTGTGCTGGTTTCTTGTATAGGTGAGTTCCAAGTCAGCCATATTGCATGGAGGACATTGTGCTGGTTGCCATGTTGTATAGGTGACTTTCAAGTCAGCCATATTGCATGGGGGACATTGTGCTGGTTGCCATGTTGTATAGGTGACTTCCAAGTCAGCCATATTGCATGGGGGACATTGTGCTGGTTGCCATGTTGTATAGGTGAATTCCAAGTGAGCCATATTGCATGGGGGACATTGTGCTGGTTGTGTTGTATAGGTGACTTCCAAGTCAGCCATATTGCATGGGGGACATTGTGCTGGTTGTGTTGTATAGGTGACTTCCAAGTCAGCCATATTGCATGGGGGACATTGTGCTGGTTGTATTGTATAGGTGACTTCCAAGTCAGCCATATTGCATGGGGGACATTGTGCTGGTTGTATTGTATAGGTGACTTCCAAGTCAGCCATATTGCTTGGGGGACATTGTGCTGGTGGCCATGTTCTATAGGTGACTTCCAAGTCAGCCATATTGCATGGGGGACATTGTGCTGGTTGCCATGTCCTATAGGTGACTTCCAAGTCAGCCATATTGCATGGGGGACATTGTGCTGGTTGTCTT
This sequence comes from Petromyzon marinus, assembly GCF_048934315.1. Lineage (NCBI taxonomy): Eukaryota > Metazoa > Chordata > Hyperoartia > Petromyzontiformes > Petromyzontidae > Petromyzon > Petromyzon marinus. Next base: position 84,264 of record NW_027422755.1, read on the forward strand.
GTATAGGTGACTTCCAAGTCAGCCATATTGCTTCGGGGACATTGTGCTGGTTGCCATGTTCTATTAGGTGACTTCCAAGTCAGCCATATTGCTTAGGGGACATTGTGCTGGTGGCCATGTTCTATAGGTGACTTCCAAGTCAGCCATATTGCTTGGGGGACATTGTGCTGGTTGCCATGTTGTATAGGTGACTTCCAAGTCAGCCATATTGCATGGGGGACATTGTGCTGGTGGCCATGTTCTATAGGTGACTTCCAAGTCAGCCATATTGCATGGGGGACATTGTGCTGGTTGTCTTGTATAGGTGACTTCCAAGTCAGCCATATTGCATTGGGGACATTGTGCTGGTGGCCATGTTCTATAGGTGACTTCCAAGTCAGCCATATTGCTTGGGGGACATTGTGCTGGTTGTATTGTATAGGTGACTTCCATGTCAGCCATATTGCTTGGGGGACATTGTGCTGGTTGCCATGTTGTATAGGTGACTTCCAAGTCAGCCATATTGCATGGGGGACATTGTGCTGGTTGCCATGTCCTATAGGTGACTTCCAAGTCAGCCATATTGCATGGGGGACATTGAGCTGGTTGTCTTGTATAGGTGACTTCCAAGTCAGCCATATTGCATGGGGGACATTGTGCTGGTTGCCATGTTGTATAGGTGACTTCCAAGTCAGCCATATTGCATGGGGGACATTGTGCTGGTTGCCATGTTGTATAGGTGACTTCCAAGTGAGCCATATTGCTTGGGGGACATTGTGCTGGTTGTGTTGTATAGGTGACTTCCAAGTCAGCCATATTGCATGGGGGACATTGTGCTGGTTGTCTTGTATAGGTGACTTCCAAGTCAGCCGTGTTGAATGGGGGACATTGTGCTGGTGGCCATGTTCTATAGGTGACTTCCAAGTCAGCCATATTGCATGGGGGACATTGTGCTGGTTGCCATGTTGTATAGGTGACTTCCAAGTGAGCCATATTGCTTGGGGGACATTGTGCTGGTTGCCATGTTGTATAGGTGTCTTCCAAGTCAGCCATATTGCATGGGGGACATTGTGCTGGTAGCCATGTTCTATAGGTGACTTCCAAGTCAGCCACATTGCATGGGGGACATTGTGCTGGTTTCTTGTATAGGTGACTTCCAAGTCAGCCATATTGCATGGGGGACATTGTGCTGGTTGCCATGTTGTATAGGTGACTTCCAAGTCAGCCATATTGCATGGGGGACATTGTGCTGGTTGCCATGTTGTATAGGTGACTTCCAAGTCAGCCATATTGCATGGGGGACATTGTGCTGGTTGCCATGTTGTATAGGTGACTTCCAAGTGAGCCATATTGCATGGGGGACATTGTCTGGTTGTGTTGTATAGGTGACTTCCAAGTCAGCCATATTGCATGGGGGACATTGTGCTGGTTGTGTTGTATAGGTGACTTCCAAGTCAGCCATATTGCATGGGGGACATTGTGCTGGTTGTATTGTATAGGTGACTTCCAAGTCAGCCATATTGCATGGGGGACATTGTGCTGGTTGTATTGTATAGGTGACTTCCAAGTCAGCCATATTGCTTGGGGGACATTGTGCTGGTGGCCATGTTCTATAGGTGACTTCCAAGTCAGCCATATTGCATGGGGGACATTGTGCTGGTTGCCATGTCCTATAGGTGACTTCCAAGTCAGCCATATTGCATGGGGGACATTGTGCTGGTTGTCTTGTATAGGTGACTTCCAAGTCAGCCATATTGCTTCGGGGACATTGTGCTGGTTGCCATGTTCTATTAGGTGACTTCCAAGTCGGCCATATTGCTTGGGGGACATTGTGCTGGTGGCCATGTTCTATAGGTGACTTCCAAGTCAGCCATATTGCTTGGGGGACATTGTGCTGGTTGCCATGTTGTATAGGTGACTTCCAAGTCAGCCTTATTGCATGGGGGACATTGTGCTGGTGGCCATGTTCTATAGGTGACTTCCAAGTCAGCCATATTGCATGGGGGACATTGTGCTGGTTGTCTTGTATAGGTGACTTCCAAGTCAGCCATATTGCATGGGGGACATTGTGCTGGTGGCCATGTTCTATTGGTGACTTCCAAGTCAGCCATATTGCTTGGGGGACATTGTGCTGGTTGTATTGCATAGGTGACTTCCAAGTCAGCCATATTGCATGGGGGACATTGTGCTGGTTGCCATGTTGTATAGGTGACTTCCAAGTCAGCCATATTGCATGGGGGACATTGTGCTGGTTGCCATGTCCTATAGGTGACTTCCAAGTCAGCCATATTGCATGGGGGAAATTGTGCTGGTTGTCTTGTATAGGTGACTTTTAAGTCAGCCATATTGCTTGGGGGACATTGTGCTGGTTGCCATGTTCTATAGGTGACTTACAAGTCAGCCATATTGCTTGTGGGACATTGTGCTGGTTGCCATGTTGTATAGGTGAATTCCAAGTCAGCCATATTGCTTGGGGGACATTGTGCTGGTTGCCATGTTGTATAGGTGACTTCCAAGTCAGCCATATTGCATGAGGGACATTGTGCTGGTGGCCATGTTCTATAGGTGACTTCCAAGTCAGCCATATTGCATGGGGGACATTGTGCTGGTTGTCTTGTATAGGTGACTTCCAAGTCAGCCATATTGCTTGGGGGACATTGTGCTGGTGGCCATGTCCTATAGGTGACTTCCAAGTCAGCCATATTGCATTTGGGACATTGTGCTGGTTGTCTTGTATAGGTGACTTCCAAGTCAGCCATATTGCATGGGGGACATTGTGCTGGTTGTGTTGTATAGGTGACTTCCAAATCAGCCATATTGCATGGGGGACATTGTGCTGGTTGTATTGTATAGGTGACTTCCAAGTCAGCCATATTGCATGGGGGACATTGTGCTGGTTGAATTGTATAGGTGACTTCCAAGTCAGTCATATTGCATGGGGGACATTGTACTGGTGGCCATGTCCTATAGGTGACTTCCAAGTCAGCCATATTGCATGGGGGACATTGTGCTGGTTGTCTTGTATAGGTGACTTCCAAGTCAGCCATATTGCTTGGGGGACATTGTGCTGGTTGTATTGTATAGGTGACTTCCAAGTCAGCCATATTGCATGGGGGACATTGTGCTGGTTGCCATGTTGTATAGGTGACTTCCAAGTCAGCCATATTGCATGGGGGACATTGTGCTGGTGGCCATGTTCTATAGGTGACTTCCAAGTCAGCCATATTACATTTTGGACATTGTGCTGGTTGTCTTGTATAGGTGACTTCCAAGTCAGCCATATTGCATGGGGGACATTGTTCTGGTTGTGTTGTATAGGTGACTTCCAAATCAGCCATATTGCATGGGGGACATTGTGCTGGTTGTATTGTAAAGGTGACTTCCAAGTCAGCCATATTGCATGGGGGACATTGTGCTGGTTGTATTGTATAGGTGACTTCCAAGTGAGCCATATTGCTTGGCGGACATTGTGATGGTGGCCATGTTCTGTAGGTGACTTCCAAGTCAGCCATATTGCATGGGGGACATTGTGCTGGTTGCCATGTCCTATAGGTGACTTCCAAGTCAGCCATATTGCATGGGGGACATTGTGCTGGTTGTCTTGTATAGGTGACTTCTAAGTCAGCCATATTGCTTGGGGGACATTGTGCTGGTTGCCATGTTCTATAGGTGACTTCCAAGTCAGCCATATTGCTTGGGGGACATTGTGCTGGTGGCCATGTTCTATAGGTGACTTCCAAGTCAGCCATATTGCTTGGGGGACATTGTGCTGGTTGCCATGTTGTATAGGTGACTTCCAAGTCAGCCATATTGCATGGGGGACATTGTGCTGGTGGCCATGTTCTATAGGTGACTTCCAAGTCAGCCATATTGCATGGGGGACATTGTGCTGGTTGCCATGTTGTATAGGTGACTTCCAAGTCAGCCATATTGCATGGGGGACATTGTGCTGGTGGCCATGTTCTATAGGTGACTTCCAAGTCAGCCATATTGCATGGGGGACATTGTGCTGGTTGTCTTGTATAGGTGACTTCCAAGTCAGCCATATTGCATGGGGGACATTGTGCTGGTTGTGTTGTATAGGTGACTTCCAAATCAGCCATATTGCATGGGGGACATTGTGCTGGTTGTATTGTATAGGTGACTTCCAAGTCAGCCATATTGCATGGGGGACATTGTGCTGGTTGTATTGTATAGGTGACTTCCAAGTCAGCCATATTGCATGGGGGACATTGTGCTGGTGGCCATGTCCTATAGGTGACTTCCAAGTCAGCCATATTGCATGGGGGACATTGTGCTGGTTGTCTTGTATAGGTGACTTCCAAGTCAGCCATATTGCTTGGGGGACATTGTGCTGGTTGTATTGTATAGGTGACTTCCAAGTCAGCCATATTGCATGGGGGACATTGTGCTGGTTGCCATGTTGTATAGGTGACTTCCAAGTCAGCCATATTGCATGGGGGACATTGTGCTGGTGGCCATGTTCTATAGGTGACTTCCAAGTCAGCCATATTGCATTTGGGACATTGTGCTGGTTGTCTTGTATAGGTGACTTCCAAGTCAGCCATATTGCATGGGGGACATTGTGCTGGTTGTGTTGTATAGGTGACTTCCAAATCAGCCATATTGCATGGGGGACATTGTGCTGGTTGTATTGTATAGGTGACTTCCAAGTCAGCCATATTGCATGGGGGACATTGTGCTGGTTGTCTTGTATAGGTGACTTCCAAGTCAGCCATATTGCTTGGGGGACATTGTGCTGGTTGTATTGTATAGGTGACTTCCAAGTCAGCCATATTGCATGGGGGACATTGTGCTGGTTGCCATGTTGTATAGGTGACTTCCAAGTCAGCCATATTGCATGGGGGACATTGTGCTGGTTGTATTGTATAGGTGACTTCCAAGTCCGCCATATTGCATGGGGGACATTGTGCTGGTGGCCATGTCCTATAGGTGACTTCCAAGTCAGCCATATTGCATTTGGGACATTGTGCTGGTTGTCTTGTATAGGTGACTTCCAAGTCAGCCATATTGCATGGGGGACATTGTGCTGGTTGTGTTGTATAGGTGACTTCCAAATCAGCCATATTGCATGGGGGACATTGTGCTGGTTGTATTGTATAGGTGACTTCCAAGTCAGCCATATTGCATGGGGGACATTGTGCTGGTTGTCTTGTATAGGTGACTTCCAAGTCAGCCATATTGCTTGGGGGACATTGTGCTGGTTGTATTGTATAGGTGACTTCCAAGTGAGCCATATTGCTTGGGGGACATTGTGCTGGTGGCCATGTTCTATAGGTGACTTCCAAGTCAGCCATATTGCTTGGGGGACATTGTGCTGGTTGCCATGTTGTATAGGTGACTTCCAAGTCAGCCATATTGCATGGGGGACATTGTGCTGGTGGCCATGTTCTATAGGTGACTTCCAAGTCAGCCATATTGCATGGGGAAATTGTGCTGGTTGTCTTGTATAGGTGACTTCCAAGTCAGCCATATTGCTTGGGGGACATTGTGCTGGTTGCCATGTTCTATAGGTGACTTCCAAGTCAGCTATATTGCATGGGGGACATTGTGCTGGTTGTCTTGTATAGGTGACTTCCAAGTCAGCCATATTGCATGGAGGACATTGTGCTGGTGGCCATGTTCTATAGGTGACTTCCAAGTCAGCCATATTGCTTGGGGGACATTGTGCTGGTTGTATTGTATAGGTGAATTCCAAGTCAGCCATATTGCATGGGGGACATTGTGCTGGTTGCCATGTTGTATAGGTGACTTCCAAGTGAGCCATATTGCTTGGGGGACATTGTGCTGGTTGTGTTGTATAGGTGACTTCCAAGTCAGCCATATTGCATGGGGGACATTGTGCTGGTTGTCTTGTATAGGTGATTTCCAAGTCAGCCGTGTTGCATGGGGGACATTGTGCTGGTTGTCTTGTATAGGTGACTTCCAAGTCAGCCATATTGCTTGGGGGACATTGTGCTGGTTGCCATGTTCTGTAGGTGACTTCCAAGTCAGCCATATTGCTTGGAGGACATTGTGCTGGTGGCCATGTTCTATAGGTGACTTCCAAGTCAGCCATATTGCTTGGGGGACATTGTGCTGGTTGCCATGTTGTATAGGTGACTTACAAGTCAGCCATATTGCATTTGGGACATTGTGCTGGTTGTCTTGTATAGGTGACTTCCAAGTCAGCCATATTGCTTGGGGGACATTGTGCTGGTTGCCATGTCCTAAAGGTGACTTTCAAGTCAGCCATATTGCATGGGGGACATTGTGCTGGTTGTCTTGTATAGGTGACTTCCAAGTCAGCCATATTGCATGGGGGACATTGTGCTGGTGGCCATGTTGTATAGGTGACTTCCAAGTCAGCCATATTGCATGGGGGACATTGTGCTGGTTGCCATGTTGTATAGGTGACTTCCAAGTCAGCCATATTGCATGGGGGACATTGTGCTGGTTGCCATGTTGTATAGGTGACTTCCAAGTCAGCCATATTGCTTGGGGGACATTGTGCTGGTTACCATGTTGTATAGGTGACTTCCAAGTCAGCCATATTGCCTGTGGGACATTGTGCTGGTTGTATTGTATAGGTGACTTCCAAGTCAGCCATATTGCATGGGGGACATTGTACTGGTTGCCATGTTGTATAGTTGACTTCCAAGTCAGCCATATTGCATGGGGGACATTGTGCTGGTTGCCATGTTGTATAGGTGACTTCCAAGTGAGCCATATTGCTTGGGGGACATTGTGCTGGTTGTGTTGTATAGGTGACTTCCAAGTCAGCCATATTGCATGGGGGACATTGTGCTGGTTGTCTTGTATAGGTGACTTCCAAGTCAGCCGTGTTGCATGGGGGACATTGTGCTGTTGGCCATGTTCTATAGGTGACTTCCAAGTCAGCCATATTGCATGGGGGACATTGTGCTGGTTGCCATGTTGTATAGGTGACTTCCAAGTGAGCCATATTGCTTGGGGGACATTGTGCTGGTTGTGTTGTATAGGTGACTTCCAAGTCAGCCATATTGCATGGGGGACATTGTGCTGGTTGTCTTGTATAGGTGACTTCCAAGTCAGCCGTGTTGCATGGGGGACATTGTGCTGGTGGCCATGTTCTATAGGTGACTTCCAAGTCAGCCATATTGCATGGGGGACATTGTGCTGGTTGCCATGTTGTATAGGTGACTTCCAAGTGAGCCATATTGCTTGGGGGACATTGTGCTGGTTGCCATGTTGTATAAGTGACTTCCAAGTCAGCCATATTGCATGGGGGACATTGTGCTGGTGGCCATGTTCTATAGGTGACTTCCAAGTCAGCCATATTGCATGGGGACATTGTGCTGGTTGTCTTGTATAGGTGCCTTCCAAGTCAGCCATATTGCATGGGGGACATTGTGCTGGTTGCCATGTTGTATAGGTGACTTCCAAGTCAGCCATATTGCATGGGGGACATTGTGCTGGTTGCCATGTTGTACAGGTGACTTCCAAGTCAGCCGTATTGCATGGGGGACATTGTGCTGGTTGTGTTGTATAGGTGACTTCCAAGTCAGCCATATTGCATGGGGGACATTGTGCTGGTTGTATTGTATAGGTGACTTCCAAGTCAGCCATATTACATGGGGGACATTGTGATGGTTGTATTGTATAGGTGACTTCCAAGTGAGCCATATTGCTTGGGGGACATTGTGCTGGTGGCCATGTTGTATAGGTGACTTCCAAGTCAGCCATATTGCTTGGGGGACATTGTGTTGGTTGCCATGTTCTATAGGTGACTTCCAAGTCAGCCATATTGCATGGGGGACATTGTGCTGGTTGTCTTGTATAGGTGACTTCCAAGTCAGCCATATTGCTTGGGGGACATTGTGCTGGTTGTATTGTATAGGTGACTTCCAAGTCAGCCATATTGCATGGGGGACATTGTGCTGGTTGCCATGTTGTATAGGTGACTTCCAAGTCAGCCATATTGCATGGGGGACATTGTGCTGGTGGCCATGTTCTATAGGTGACTTCCAAGTCAGCCATATTGCATGGGCGACATTGTGCTGGTTGTCTTGTATAGGTGACTTCCAAGTCAGCCATATTGCATGGGGGACATTGTGCTGGTTGTGTTGTATAGGTGACTTCCAAATCAGCCATATTGCATGGGGGACATTGTGCTGGTTGTATTGTATAGGTGACTTCCAAGTCAGCCATATTGCATGGGGGACATTGTACTGGTTGCCATGTTGTATAGGTGACTTACAAGTCAGCCATATTGCATTTGGGACATTGTGCTGGTTGTCTTGTATAGGTGACTTCCAAGTCAGCCATATTGCTTGGGGGACATTGTGCTGGTTGCCATGTCCTAAAGGTGACTTTCAAGTCAGCCATATTGCATGGGGGACATTGTGCTGGTTGTCTTGTATAGGTGACTTCCAAGTCAGCCATATTGCATGGGGGACATTGTGCTGGTGGCCATGTTGTATAGGTGACTTCCAAGTCAGCCATATTGCATGGGGGACATTGTGCTGGTTGCCATGTTGTATAGGTGACTTCCAAGTCAGCCATATTGCATGGGGGACATTGTGCTGGTTGCCATGTTGTATAGGTGACTTCCAAGTCAGCCATATTGCTTGGGGGACATTGTGCTGGTTACCATGTTGTATAGGTGACTTCCAAGTCAGCCATATTGCCTGTGGGACATTGTGCTGGTTGTATTGTATAGGTGACTTCCAAGTCAGCCATATTGCATGGGGGACATTGTACTGGTTGCCATGTTGTATAGTTGACTTCCAAGTCAGCCATATTGCATGGGGGACATTGTGCTGGTTGCCATGTTGTATAGGTGACTTCCAAGTGAGCCATATTGCTTGGGGGACATTGTGCTGGTTGTGTTGTATAGGTGACTTCCAAGTCAGCCATATTGCATGGGGGACATTGTGCTGGTTGTCTTGTATAGGTGACTTCCAAGTCAGCCGTGTTGCATGGGGGACATTGTGCTGGTGGCCATGTTCTATAGGTGACTTCCAAGTCAGCCATATTGCATGGGGGACATTGTGCTGGTTGCCATGTTGTATAGGTGACTTCCAAGTGAGCCATATTGCTTGGGGGACATTGTGCTGGTTGTGTTGTATAGGTGACTTCCAAGTCAGCCATATTGCATGGGGGACATTGTGCTGGTTGTCTTGTATAGGTGACTTCCAAGTCAGCCGTGTTGCATGGGGGACATTGTGCTGGTGGCCATGTTCTATAGGTGACTTCCAAGTCAGCCATATTGCATGGGGGACATTGTGCTGGTTGCCATGTTGTATAGGTGACTTCCAAGTGAGCCATATTGCTTGGGGGACATTGTGCTGGTTGCCATGTTGTATAAGTGACTTCCAAGTCAGCCATATTGCATGGGGGACATTGTGCTGGTGGCCATGTTCTATAGGTGACTTCCAAGTCAGCCATATTGCATGGGGACATTGTGCTGGTTGTCTTGTATAGGTGCCTTCCAAGTCAGCCATATTGCATGGGGGACATTGTGCTGGTTGCCATGTTGTATAGGTGACTTCCAAGTCAGCCATATTGCATGGGGGACATTGTGCTGGTTGCCATGTTGTACAGGTGACTTCCAAGTCAGCCGTATTGCATGGGGGACATTGTGCTGGTTGTGTTGTATAGGTGACTTCCAAGTCAGCCATATTGCATGGGGGACATTGTGCTGGTTGTATTGTATAGGTGACTTCCAAGTCAGCCATATTACATGGGGGACATTGTGATGGTTGTATTGTATAGGTGACTTCCAAGTGAGCCATATTGCTTGGGGGACATTGTGCTGGTGGCCATGTTGTATAGGTGACTTCCAAGTCAGCCATATTGCTTGGGGGACATTGTGTTGGTTGCCATGTTCTATAGGTGACTTCCAAGTCAGCCATATTGCATGGGGGACATTGTGCTGGTTGTCTTGTATAGGTGACTTCCAAGTCAGCCATATTGCTTGGGGGACATTGTGCTGGTTGTATTGTATAGGTGACTTCCAAGTCAGCCATATTGCATGGGGGACATTGTGCTGGTTGCCATGTTGTATAGGTGACTTCCAAGTCAGCCATATTGCATGGGGGACATTGTGCTGGTGGCCATGTTCTATAGGTGACTTCCAAGTCAGCCATATTGCATGGGCGACATTGTGCTGGTTGTCTTGTATAGGTGACTTCCAAGTCAGCCATATTGCATGGGGGACATTGTGCTGGTTGTGTTGTATAGGTGACTTCCAAATCAGCCATATTGCATGGGGGACATTGTGCTGGTTGTATTGTATAGGTGACTTCCAAGTCAGCCATATTGCATGGGGGACATTGTGCTGGTTGTCTTGTATAGGTGACTTCCAAGTCAGCCATATTGCTTGGGGGACATTGTGCTGGTTGTATTGTATAGGTGACTTCCAAGTGAGCCATATTGCTTGGGGGACATTGTGCTGGTGGCCATGTTCTATAGGTGACTTCCAAGTCAGCCATATTGCATGGGGGAAATTGTGCTGGTTGTCTTGTATAGGTGACTTCCAAGTCAGCCATATTGCTTGGGGGACATTGTGCTGGTTGCCATGTTGTATAGGTGACTTCCAAGTCAGCCATATTGCATGGGGGACATTGTGCTGTTGTATAGGTGACTTCCAAGTCAGCCATATTGCATGGGGGACATTGTGCTGGTTGTATTGTATAGGTGACTTCCAAGTCCGCCATATTGCATGGGGGACATTGTGCTGGTGGCCATGTCCTATAGGTGACTTCCAAGTCAGCCATATTGCATTTGGGACATTGTGCTGGTTGTCTTGTATAGGTGACTTCCAAGTCAGCCATATTGCATGGGGGACATTGTGCTGGTTGTGTTGTATAGGTGACTTCCAAATCAGCCATATTGCATGGGGGACATTGTGCTGGTTGTATTGTATAGGTGACTTCCAAGTCAGCCATATTGCATGGGGGACATTGTGCTGGTTGTCTTGTATAGGTGACTTCCAAGTCAGCCATATTGCTTGGGGGACATTGTGCTGGTTGTATTGTATAGGTGACTTCCAAGTGAGCCATATTGCTTGGGGGACATTGTGCTGGTGGCCATGTTCTATAGGTGACTTCCAAGTCAGCCATATTGCTTGGGGGACATTGTGCTGGTTGCCATGTTGTATAGGTGACTTCCAAGTCAGCCATATTGCATGGGGGACATTGTGCTGGTGGCCATGTTCTATAGGTGACTTCCAAGTCAGCCATATTGCATGGGGAAATTGTGCTGGTTGTCTTGTATAGGTGACTTCCAAGTCAGCCATATTGCTTGGGGGACATTGTGCTGGTTGCCATGTTCTATAGGTGACTTCCAAGTCAGCTATATTGCATGGGGGACATTGTGCTGGTTGTCTTGTATAGGTGACTTCCAAGTCAGCCATATTGCATGGAGGACATTGTGCTGGTGGCCATGTTCTATAGGTGACTTCCAAGTCAGCCATATTGCTTGGGGGACATTGTGCTGGTTGTATTGTATAGGTGAATTCCAAGTCAGCCATATTGCATGGGGGACATTGTGCTGGTTGCCATGTTGTATAGGTGACTTCCAAGTGAGCCATATTGCTTGGGGGACATTGTGCTGGTTGTGTTGTATAGGTGACTTCCAAGTCAGCCATATTGCATGGGGGACATTGTGCTGGTTGTCTTGTATAGGTGACTTCCAAGTCAGCCGTGTTGCATGGGGGACATTGTGCTGGTTGTCTTGTATAGGTGACTTCCAAGTCAGCCATATTGCTTGGGGGACATTGTGCTGGTTGCCATGTTCTGTAGGTGACTTCCAAGTCAGCCATATTGCTTGGAGGACATTGTGCTGGTGGCCATGTTCTATAGGTGACTTCCAAGTCAGCCATATTGCTTGGGGGACATTGTGCTGGTTGCCATGTTGTATAGGTGACTTACAAGTCAGCCATATTGCATTTGGGACATTGTGCTGGTTGTCTTGTATAGGTGACTTCCAAGTCAGCCATATTGCTTGGGGGACATTGTGCTGGTTGCCATGTCCTAAAGGTGACTTCCAAGTCAGCCATATTGCATGGGGGACATTGTGCTGGTTGTCTTGTATAGGTGACTTCCAAGTCAGCCATATTGCATGGGGGACATTGTGCTGGTGGCCATGTTGTATAGGTGACTTCCAAGTCAGCCATATTGCATGGGGGACATTGTGCTGGTTGCCATGTTGTATAGGTGACTTCCAAGTCAGCCATATTGCATGGGGGACATTGTGCTGGTTGCCATGTTGTATAGGTGACTTCCAAGTCAGCCATATTGCTTGGGGGACATTGTGCTGGTTACCATGTTGTATAGGTGACTTCCAAGTCAGCCATATTGCCTGTGGGACATTGTGCTGGTTGTATTGTATAGGTGACTTCCAAGTCAGCCATATTGCATGGGGGACATTGTACTGGTTGCCATGTTGTATAGTTGACTTCCAAGTCAGCCATATTGCATGGGGGACATTGTGCTGGTTGCCATGTTGTATAGGTGACTTCCAAGTGAGCCATATTGCTTGGGGGACATTGTGCTGGTTGTGTTGTATAGGTGACTTCCAAGTCAGCCATATTGCATGGGGGACATTGTGCTGGTTGTCTTGTATAGGTGACTTCCAAGTCAGCCGTGTTGCATGGGGGACATTGTGCTGGTGGCCATGTTCTATAGGTGACTTCCAAGTCAGCCATATTGCATGGGGGACATTGTGCTGGTTGCCATGTTGTATAGGTGACTTCCAAGTGAGCCATATTGCTTGGGGGACATTGTGCTGGTTGCCATGTTGTATAAGTGACTTCCAAGTCAGCCATATTGCATGGGGGACATTGTGCTGGTGGCCATGTTCTATAGGTGACTTCCAAGTCAGCCATATTGCATGGGGACATTGTGCTGGTTGTCTTGTATAGGTGCCTTCCAAGTCAGCCATATTGCATGGGGGACATTGTGCTGGTTGCCATGTTGTATAGGTGACTTCCAAGTCAGCCATATTGCATGGGGGACATTGTGCTGGTTGCCATGTTGTATAGGTGACTTCCAAGTCAGCCATATTGCTTGGGGGACATTGTGCTGGTTGCCATGTTGTATAGGTGACTTCCAAGTCAGCCATATTGCCTGTGGGACATTGTGCTGGTTGTATTGTATAGGTGACTTCCAAGTCAGCCATATTGCATGGGGGACATTGTGCTGGTTGCCATGTTGTATAGGTGACTTCCAAGTCAGCCATATTGCATGGGGGACATTGTGCTGGTTGCCATGTTGTATAGGTGACTTCCAAGTGAGCCATATTGCTTGGGGGACATTGTGCTGGTTGTATTGTATAGGTGACTTCCAAGTCAGCCATATTACATGGGGGACATTGTGATGGTTGTATTGTATAGGTGACTTCCAAGTGAGCCATATTGCTTGGGGGACATTGTGCTGGTGGCCATGTTGTATAGGTGACTTCCAAGTCAGCCATATTGCTTGGGGGACATTGTGTTGGTTGCCATGTTCTATAGGTGACTTCCAAGTCAGCCATATTGCATGGGGGACATTGTGCTGGTTGTCTTGTATAGGTGACTTCCAAGTCAGCCATATTGCTTGGGGGACATTGTGCTGGTTGTATTGTATAGGTGACTTCCAAGTCAGCCATATTGCATGGGGGACATTGTGCTGGTTGCCATGTTGTATAGGTGACTTCCAAGTCAGCCATATTGCATGGGGGACATTGTGCTGGTGGCCATGTTCTATAGGTGACTTCCAAGTCAGCCATATTGCATGGGCGACATTGTGCTGGTTGTCTTGTATAGGTGACTTCCAAGTCAGCCATATTGCATGGGGGACATTGTGCTGGTTGTGTTGTATAGGTGACTTCCAAATCAGCCATATTGCATGGGGGACATTGTGCTGGTTGTATTGTATAGGTGACTTCCAAGTCAGCCATATTGCATGGGGGACATTGTGCTGGTTGTATTGTATAGGTGACTTCCAAGTCCGCCATATTGCATGGGGGACATTGTGCTGGTGGCCATGTCCTATAGGTGACTTCCAAGTCAGCCATATTGCATTTGGGACATTGTGCTGGTTGTCTTGTATAGGTGACTTCCAAGTCAGCCATATTGCATGGGGGACATTGTGCTGGTTGTGTTGTATAGGTGACTTCCAAATCAGCCATATTGCATGGGGGACATTGTGCTGGTTGTATTGTATAGGTGACTTCCAAGTCAGCCATATTGCATGGGGGACATTGTGCTGGTTGTCTTGTATAGGTGACTTCCAAGTCAGCCATATTGCTTGGGGGACATTGTGCTGGTTGTATTGTATAGGTGACTTCCAAGTGAGCCATATTGCTTGGGGGACATTGTGCTGGTGGCCATGTTCTATAGGTGACTTCCAAGTCAGCCATATTGCATGGGGGAAATTGTGCTGGTTGTCTTGTATAGGTGACTTCCAAGTCAGCCATATTGCTTGGGGGACATTGTGCTGGTTGCCATGTTGTATAGGTGACTTCCAAGTCAGCCATATTGCATGGGGGACATTGTGCTGGTGGCCATGTTCTATAGGTGACTTCCAAGTCAGCCATATTGCATGGGGGAAATTGTGCTGGTTGTCTTGTATAGGTGACTTCCAAGTCAGCCATATTGCTTGGGGGACATTGTGCTGGTTGCCATGTTCTATAGGTGACTTCCAAGTCAGCTATATTGCATGGGGGACATTGTGCTGGTTGTCTTGTATAGGTGACTTCCAAGTCAGCCATATTGCATGGAGGACATTGTGCTGGTGGCCATGTTCTATAGGTGACTTCCAAGTCAGCCATATTGCTTGGGGGACATTGTGCTGGTTGTATTGTATAGGTGAATTCCAAGTCAGCCATATTGCATGGGGGACATTGTGCTGGTTGCCATGTTGTATAGGTGACTTCCAAGTGAGCCATATTGCTTGGGGGACATTGTGCTGGTTGTGTTGTAAAGGTGACTTCCAAGTCAGCCATATTGCATGGGGGACATTGTGCTGGTTGTCTTGTATAGGTGACTTCCAAGTCAGCCGTGTTGCATGGGGGACATTGTGCTGGTTGTCTTGTATAGGTGACTTCCAAGTCAGCCATATTGCTTGGGGGACATTGTGCTGGTTGCCATGTTCTGTAGGTGACTTCCAAGTCAGCCATATTGCTTGGAGGACATTGTGCTGGTGGCCATGTTCTATAGGTGACTTCCAAGTCAGCCATATTGCTTGGGGGACATTGTGCTGGTTGCCATGTTGTATAGGTGACTTCCAAGTCAGCCATATTGCATTTGGGACATTGTGCTGGTTGTCTTGTATAGGTGACTTCCAAGTCAGCCATATTGCTTGGGGGACATTGTGCTGGTTGCCATGTCCTATAGGTGTCTTCCAAGTCAGCCATATTGCATGGGGGACATTGTGCTGGTTGTCTTGTATAGGTGACTTCCAAGTCAGCCATATTGCATGGGGGACATTGTGCTGGTGGCCATGTTGTATAGGTGACTTCCAAGTCAGCCATATTGCATGGGGGACATTGTGCTGGTTGCCATGTTGTATAGGTGACTTCCAAGTCAGCCATATTGCATGGGGGACATTGTGCTGGTTGCCATGTTGTATAGGTGACTTCCAAGTCAGCCATATTGCTTGGGGGACATTGTGCTGGTTGCCATGTTGTATAGGTGACTTCCAAGTCAGCCATATTGCCTGTGGGACATTGTGCTGGTTGTATTGTATAGGTGACTTCCAAGTCAGCCATATTGCATGGGGGACATTGTGCTGGTTGCCATGTTGTATAGGTGACTTCCAAGTCAGCCATATTGCATGGGGGACATTGTGCTGGTTGCCATGTTGTATAGGTGACTTCCAAGTGAGCCATATTGCTTGGGGGACATTGTGCTGGTTGTGTTGTATAGGTGACTTCCAAGTCAGCCATATTGCATGGGGGACATTGTGCTGGTTGTCTTGTATAGGTGACTTCCAAGTCAGCCGTGTTGCATGGGGGACATTGTGCTGGTGGCCATGTTCTATAGGTGACTTCCAAGTCAGCCATATTGCATGGGGGACATTGTGCTGGTTGCCATGTTGTATAGGTGACTTCCAAGTGAGCCATATTGCTTGGGGGACATTGTGCTGGTTGCCATGTTGTATAAGTGACTTCCAAGTCAGCCATATTGCATGGGGGACATTGTGCTGGTGGCCATGTTCTATAGGTGACTTCCAAGTCAGCCATATTGCATGGGGACATTGTGCTGGTTGTCTTGTATAGGTGCCTTCCAAGTCAGCCATATTGCATGGGGGACATTGTGCTGGTTGCCATGTTGTATAGGTGACTTCCAAGTCAGCCATATTGCATTGGGGACATTGTGCTGGTTGCCATGTTGTATAGGTGACTTCCAAGTCAGCCGTATTGCATGGGGGACATTGTGCTGGTTGTGTTGTATAGGTGACTTCCAAGTCAGCCATATTGCATGGGGGACATTGTGCTGGTTGTATTGTATAGGTGACTTCCAAGTCAGCCATATTACATGGGGGACATTGTGATGGTTGTATTGTATAGGTGACTTCCAAGTGAGCCATATTGCTTGGGGGACATTGTGCTGGTGGCCATGTTGTATAGGTGACTTCCAAGTCAGCCATATTGCTTGGGGGACATTGTGTTGGTTGCCATGTTCTATAGGTGACTTCCAAGTCAGCCATATTGCATGGGGGACATTGTGCTGGTTGTGTTGTATAGGTGACTTCCAAGTCAGCCATATTGCATGGGGGACATTGTGCTGGCTGTGTTGTATAGGTGACTTCCAAGTCAGCCATATTGCATGGGGGACATTGTGCTGGTTGTATTGCATAGGTGACTTCCAAGTCAGCCGTATTGCATGGGGGACATTGTGCTGGTTGCCATGTTGTATAGGTGACTTCCAAGTCAGCCATATTGCATGGGGGACATTGTGCTGGTGGCCATGTTCTATAGGTGACTTCCAATTCAGCCATATTGCATTTGGGACATTGTGCTGGTTGTCTTGTATAGGTCACTTCCAAGTCAGCCATATTGCATGGGGGACATTGTGCTGGTTGTGTTGTATAGGTGACTTCCAAATCAGCCATATTGCATGGGGGACATTGTGCTGGTTGTATTGTATAGGTGACTTCCAAGTCAGCCATATTGCATGGGGGACATTGTGCTGGTTGTCTTGTATTGGTGACTTCCAAGTCAGCCATATTGCTTGGGGGACATTGTGCTGGTTGTATTGTATAGGTGACTTCCAAGTCAGCCATATTGCATGGGGGACATTGTGCTGGTTGCCATGTTGTATAGGTGACTTCCAAGTCAGCCATATTGCATGGGGGACATTGTGCTGGTGGCCATGTTCTATAGGTGACTTCCAAGTCAGCCATATTGCATTTGGGACATTGTGCTGGTTGTCTTGTATAGGTGACTTCCAAGTCAGCCATATTGCTTGGGGGACATTGTGCTGGTTGCCATGTCCTATAGGTGACTTCCAAGTCAGCCATATTGCATGCGGGACATTGTGCTGGTTGTCTTGTATAGGTGACTTCCAAGTCAGCCATATTGCATGGGGGACATTGTGCTGGTTGCCATGTTGTATAGGTGACTTCCAAGTCAGCCATATTGCATGGGGGACATTGTGCTGGTTGCCATGTTGTATAGGTGACTTCCAAGTCAGCCATATTGCTTGGGGGAAATTGTGCTGGTTGTGTTGTATAGGTGACTTCCAAGTCAGCCATATTGCATGGGGGACATTGTGCTGGTTGTCTTGTATAGGTGACTTCCAAGTCAGCCGTGTTGCATGGGGGACATTGTGCTGGTGGCCATGTTCTATAGGTGACTTCCAAGTCAGCCATATTGCATGGGTGACATTGTGCTGGTTGCCATGTTCTATAGGTGACTTCCAAGTGAGCCATATTGCTTGGGGGATATTGTGCTGGTGGCCATGTTGTATAGGTGACTTCCAAGTCAGCCATATTGCATGGGGGACATTGTGCTGGTTGCCATGTTGTATAGGTGACTTCCAAGTCAGCCATATTGCATGGGGGACATTGTGCTGGTTGCCATGTTGTATAGGTGACTTCCAAGTCAGCCATATTGCCTGTGGGACATTGTGCTGGTTGTATTGTATAGGTGACTTCCAAGTCAGCCATATTGCATGGGGGACATTGTGCTGGTTGCCATGTGGTATAGGTGACTTCCAAGTCAGCCATATTGCATGGGGGACATTGTGCTGGTTGCCATGTTGTATAGGTGACTTCCAAGTGAGCCATATTGCTTGGGGGACATTGTGCTGGTTGTGTTGTATAGGTGACTTCCAAGTCAGCCGTGTTGCATGGGGGACATTGTGCTGGTGGCCATGTTCTATAGGTGACTTCCAAGTTAGCCATATTGCATGGGGGACATTGTGCTGGTTGCCATGTTGTATAGGTGACTTCCAAGTGAGCCATATTGCTTGGGGGACATTGTGCTGGTTGCCATGTTGTATAGGTGACTTCCAAGTCAGCCATATTGCATGGGGGACATTGTGCTGGTGGCCATTTCTATAGGTGACTTCCAAGTCAGCCATATTGCATGGGGACATTGTGCTGGTTGTCTTGTATAGGTGCCTTCCAAGTCAGCCATATTGCATGGGGGACATTGTGCTGGTTGTGTTGTATAGGTGACTTCCAAGTCAGCCATATTGCATGGGGGACATTGTGCTGGCTGTGTTGTATAGGTGACTTCCAAGTCAGCCATATTGCATGGGGGACATTGTGCTGGTTGTATTGCATAGGTGACTTCCAAGTCAGCCATATTGCATGGGGGACATTGTGCTGGTTGCCATGTTGTATAGGTGACTTCCAAGTCAGCCATATTGCATGGGGGACATTGTGCTGGTGGCCATGTTCTATAGGTGACTTCCAAGTCAGCCATATTGCATTTGGGACATTGTGCTGGTTGTCTTGTATAGGTCACTTCCAAGTCAGCCATATTGCATGGGGGACATTGTGCTGGTTGTGTTGTATAGGTGACTTCCAAATCAGCCATATTGCATGGGGGACATTGTGCTGGTTGTATTGTATAGGTGACTTCCAAGTCAGCCATATTGCATGGGGGACATTGTGCTGGTTGTCTTGTATAGGTGACTTCCAAGTCAGCCATATTGCTTGGGGGACATTGTGCTGGTTGTATTGTATAGGTGACTTCCAAGTCAGCCATATTGCATGGGGGACATTGTGCTGGTTGCCATGTTGTATAGGTGAATTCCAAGTCAGCCATATTGCATGGGGGACATTGTGCTGGTGGCCATGTTCTATAGGTGACTTCCAAGTCAGCCATATTGCATTTGGGACATTGTGCTGGTTGTCTTGTATAGGTGACTTCCAAGTCAGCCATATTGCTTGGGGGACATTGTGCTGGTTGCCATGTCCTATAGGTGACTTCCAAGTCAGCCATATTGCATGGGGGACATTGTGCTGGTTGTCTTGTATAGGTGACTTCCAAGTCAGCCATATTGCATGGGGGACATTGTGCTGGTTGCCATGTTGTATAGGTGACTTCCAAGTCAGCCATATTGCATGGGGGACATTGTGCTGGTTGCCATGTTGTATAGGTGACTTCCAAGTCAGCCATATTGCTTGGGGGACATTGTGCTGGTTGTGTTGTATAGGTGACTTCCAAGTCAGCCATATTGCATGGGGGACATTGTGCTGGTTGTCTTGTATAGGTGACTTCCAAGTCAGCCGTGTTGCATGGGGGACATTGTGCTGGTGGCCATGTTCTATAGGTGACTTCCAAGTCAGCCATATTGCATGGGGGACATTGTGCTGGTTGCCATGTTGTATAGGTGACTTCCAAGTCAGCCATATTGCTTGGGGGACATTGTGCTGGTTGCCATGTTCTATAGGTGACTTCCAAGTGAGCCATATTGCTTGGGGGATATTGTGCTGGTTGCCATGTTGTATAGGTGACTTCCAAGTCAGCCGTGTTGCATGGGGGACATTGTGCTGGTGGCCATGTTGTATAGGTGACTTCCAAGTCAGCCATATTGCATGGGGGACATTGTGCTGGTTGCCATGTTGTATAGGTGACTTCCAAGTCAGCCATATTGCATGGGGGACATTGTGCTGGTTGCCATGTTGTATAGGTGACTTCCAAGTCAGCCATATTGCATGGGGGACATTGTGCTGGTTGCCATGTTGTATAGGTGACTTCCAAGTCAGCCATATTGCTTGGGGGACATTGTGCTGGTTGCCATGTTGTATAGGTGACTTCCAAGTCAGCCATATTGCCTGTGGGACATTGTGCTGGTTGTATTGTATAGGTGACTTCCAAGTCAGCCATATTGCATGGGGGACATTGTGCTGGTTGCCATGTTGTATAGGTGACTTCCAAGTCAGCCATATTGCATGGGGGACATTGTGCTGGTTGCCATGTTGTATAGGTGACTTCCAAGTGAGCCATATTGCTTGGGGGACATTGTGCTGGTTGTGTTGTATAGGTGACTTCCAAGTCAGCCATATTGCATGGGGGACATTGTGCTGGTTGTCTTGTATAGGTGACTTCCAAGTCAGCCGTGTTGCATTGGGGACATTGTGCTGGTGGCCATGTTCTATAGGTGACTTCCAAGTCAGCCATATTGCATGGGGGACATTGTGCTGGTTGCCATGTTGTATAGGTGACTTCCAAGTCAGCCGTGTTGCATGGGGGACATTGTGCTGGTTGTTTTGTATAGGTGACTTCCAAGTCAGCCATATTGCTTGGGGGACATTGTGCTGGTTGCCATGTTCTGTAGGTGACTTCCAAGTCAGCCATATTGCTTGGAGGACATTGTGCTGGTGGCCATGTTCTATAGGTGACTTCCAAGTCAGCCATATTGCTTGGGGGACATTGTGCTGGTTGCCATGTTGTATAGGTGACTTCCAAGTCAGCCATATTGCATTTGGGACATTGTGCTGGTTGTCTTGTATAGGTGACTTCCAAGTCAGCCATATTGCTTGGGGGACATTGTGCTGGTTGCCATGTCCTATAGGTGACTTCCAAGTCAGCCATATTGCATGGGGGACATTGTGCTATTTGTCTTGTATAGGTGACTTCCAAGTCAGCCATATTGCATGGGGGACATTGTGCTGGTGGCCATGTTGTATAGGTGACTTCCAAGTCAGCCATATTGCATGGGGGACATTGTGCTGGTTGCCATGTTGTATAGGTGACTTCCAAGTCAGCCATATTGCATGGGGGACATTGTGCTGGTTGCCATGTTGTATAGGTGACTTCCAAGTCAGCCATATTGCTTGGGGGACATTGTGCTGGTTGCCATGTTGTATAGGTGACTTCCAAGTCAGCCATATTGCCTGTGGGACATTGTGCTGGTTGTATTGTATAGGTGACTTCGAAGTCAGCCATATTGCATGGGGGACATTGTGCTGGTTGCCATGTTGTATAGGTGACTTCCAAGTCAGCCATATTGCATGGGGGACATTGTGCTGGTTGCCATGTTGTATAGGTGACTTCCAAGTGAGCCATATTGCTTGGGGGACATTGTGCTGGTTGTGTTGTATAGGAGACTTCCAAGTCAGCCATATTGCATGGGGGACATTGTGCTGGTTGTCTTGTATAGGTGACTTCCAAGTCAGCCGTGTTGCATGGGGGACATTGTGCTGGTGGCCATGTTCTATAGGTGACTTCCAAGTCAGCCATATTGCATGGGGGACATTGTGCTGGTTGCCATGTTGTATAGGTGACTTCCAAGTGAGCCATATTGCTTGGGGGACATTGTGCTGGTTGCCATGTTGTATAAGTGACTTCCAAGTCAGCCATATTGCATGGGGGACATTGTGCTGGTGGCCATGTTCTATAGGTGACTTCCAAGTCAGCCATATTGCATGGGGACATTGTGCTGGTTGTCTTGTATAGGTGCCTTCCAAGTCAGCCATATTGCATGGGGGACATTGTGCTGGTTGCCATGTTGTATAGGTGACTTCCAAGTCAGCCATATTGCATGGGGGACATTGTGCTGGTTGCCATGTTGTATAGGTGACTTCCAAGTCAGCCGTATTGCATGGGGGACATTGTGCTGGTTGTATTGTATAGGTGACTTCCAAGTCAGCCATATTACATGGGGGACATTGTGATGGTTGTATTGTATAGGTGACTTCCAAGTGAGCCATATTGCTTGGGGGACATTGTGCTGGTGGCCATGTTGTATAGGTGACTTCCAAGTCAGCCATATTGCTTGGGGGACATTGTGTTGGTTGCCATGTTCTATAGGTGACTTCCAAATCAGCCATATTGCATGGGGGACATTGTGCTGGTTGTGTTGTATAGGTGACTTCCAATTCAGCCATATTGCATGGGGGACATTGTGCTGGCTGTGTTGTATAGGTGACTTCCAAGTCAGCCATATTGCATGGGGGACATTGTGCTGGTTGTATTGCATAGGTGACTTCCAAGTCAGCCATATTGCATGGGGGACATTGTGCTGGTTGCCATGTTGTATAGGTGACTTCCAAGTCAGCCATATTGCATGGGGGACATTGTGCTGGTGGCCATGTTCTATAGGTGACTTCCAATTCAGCCATATTGCATTTGGGACATTGTGCTGGTTGTCTTGTATAGGTCACTTCCAAGTCAGCCATATTGCATGGGGGACATTGTGCTGGTTGTGTTGTATAGGTGACTTCCAAATCAGCCATATTGCATGGGGGACATTGTGCTGGTTGTATTGTATAGGTGACTTCCAAGTCAGCCATATTGCATGGGGGACATTGTGCTGGTTGTCTTGTATAGGTGACTTCCAAGTCAGCCACATTGCTTGGGGGACATTGTGCTGGTTGTATTGTATAGGTGACTTCCAAGTCAGCCATATTGCATGGGGGACATTGTGCTGGTTGCCATGTTGTATAGGTGACTTCCAAGTCAGCCATATTGCATGGGGGACATTGTGCTGGTGGCCATGTTCTATAGGTGACTTCCAAGTCAGCCATATTGCATTTGGGACATTGTGCTGGTTGTCTTGTATAGGTGACTTCCAAGTCAGCCATATTGCTTGGGGACATTGTGCTGGTTGCCATGTCCTATAGGTGACTTCCAAGTCAGCCATATTGCATGGGGGACATTGTGCTGGTTGTCTTGTATAGGTGACTTCCAAGTCAGCCATATTGCATGGGGGACATTGTGCTGGTTGCCATGTTGTATAGGTGACTTCCAAGTCAGATATATTGCATGGGGGACATTGTGCTGGTTGCCATGTTGTATAGGTGACTTCCAAGTCAGCCATATTGCTTGGGGGACATTGTGCTGGTTGTGTTGTATAGGTGACTTCCAAGTCAGCCATATTGCATGGGGGACATTGTGCTGGTTGTCTTGTATAGGTGACTTCCATTTCAGCCGTGTTGCATGGGGGACATTGTGCTGGTGGCCATGTTCTATAGGTGACTTCCAAGTCAGCCATATTGCATGGGGGACATTGTGCTGGTTGCCATGTTCTATAGGTGACTTCCAAGTGAGCCATATTGCTTGGGGGATATTGTGCTGGTGGCCATGTTGTATAGGTGACTTCCAAGTCAGCCATATTGCATGGGGGACATTGTGCTGGTTGCCATGTTGTATAGGTGACTTCCAAGTCAGCCATATTGCATGGGGGACATTGTGCTGGTTGCCATGTTGTATAGGTGACTTCCAAGTCAGCCATATTGCATGGGGGACATTGTGCTGGTTGCCATGTTGTATAGGTGACTTCCAAGTCAGCCATATTGCTTGGGGGACATTGTGCTGGTTGCCATGTCGTATAGGTGACTTCCAAGTCAGCCATATTGCCTGTGGGACATTGTGCTGGTTGTATTGTATAGGTGACTTCCAAGTCAGCCATATTGCATGGGGGACATTGTGCTGGTTGCCATGTGGTATAGGTGACTTCCAAGTCAGCCATATTGCATGGGGGACATTGTGCTGGTTGCCATGTTGTATAGGTGACTTCCAAGTGAGCCATATTGCTTGGGGGACATTGTGCTGGTTGTGTTGTATAGGTGACTTCCAAGTCAGCCATATTGCATGGGGGACATTGTGCTGGTTGTCTTGTATAGGTGACTTCCAAGTCAGCCGTGTTGCATGGGGGACATTGTGCTGGTGGCCATGTTCTATAGGTGACTTCCAAGTCAGCCATATTGCATGGGGGACATTGTGCTGGTTGCCATGTTGTATAGGTGACTTCCAAGTGAGTCATATTGCTTGGGGGACATTGTGCTGGTTGCCATGTTGTATAGGTGACTTCCAAGTCAGCCATATTGCATGGGGGACATTGTGCTGGTGGCCATTTCTATAGGTGACTTCCAAGTCAGCCATATTGCATGGGGACATTGTGCTGGTTGTCTTGTATAGGTGCCTTCCAAGTCAGCCATATTGCATGGGGGACATTGTGCTGGTTGTGTTGTATAGGTGACTTCCAAGTCAGCCATATTGCATGGGGGACATTGTGCTGGCTGTGTTGTATAGGTGACTTCCAAGTCAGCCATATTGCATGGGGGACATTGTGCTGGTTGTATTGCATAGGTGACTTCCAAGTCAGTCATATTGCATGGGGGACATTGTGCTGGTTGCCATGTTGTATAGGTGACTTCCAAGTCAGCCATATTGCATGGGGGACATTGTGCTGGTGGCCATGTTCTATAGGTGACTTCCAAGTCAGCCATATTGCATTTGGGACATTGTGCTGGTTGTCTTGTATAGGTCACTTCCAAGTCAGCCATATTGCATGGGGGACATTGTGCTGGTTGTGTTGTATAGGTGACTTCCAAATCAGCCATATTGCATGGGGGACATTGTGCTGGTTGTATTGTATAGGTGACTTCCAAGTCAGCCATATTGCATGGGGGACATTGTGCTGGTTGTCTTGTATAGGTGACTTCCAAGTCAGCCATATTGCTTGGGGGACATTGTGCTGGTTGTATTGTATAGGTGACTTCCAAGTCAGCCATATTGCATGGGGGACATTGTGCTGGTTGCCATGTTGTATAGGTGAATTCCAAGTCAGCCATATTGCATGGGGGACATTGTGCTGGTGGCCATGTTCTATAGGTGACTTCCAAGTCAGCCATATTGCATTTGGGACATTGTGCTGGTTGTCTTGTATAGGTGACTTCCAAGTCAGCCATATTGCTTGGGGGACATTGTGCTGGTTGCCATGTCCTATAGGTGACTTCCAAGTCAGCCATATTGCATGGGGGACATTGTGCTGGTTGTCTTGTATAGGTGACTTCCAAGTCAGCCATATTGCATGGGGGACATTGTGGTGGTTGCCATGTTGTATAGGTGACTTCCAAGTCAGCCATATTGCATGGGGGACATTGTGCTGGTTGCCATGTTGTATAGGTGACTTCCAAGTCAGCCATATTGCTTGGGGGACATTGTGCTGGTTGTGTTGTATAGGTGACTTCCAAGTCAGCCATATTGCATGGGGGACATTGTGCTGGTTGTCTTGTATAGGTGACTTCCAAGTCAGCCGTGTTGCATGGGGGACATTGTGCTGGTGGCCATGTTCTATAGGTGACTTCCAAGTCAGCCATATTGCATGGGGGACATTGTGCTGGTTGCCATGTTGTATAGGTGACTTCCAAGTCAGCCATATTGCATGGGGGACATTGTGCTGGTTGCCATGTTGTATAGGTGACTTCCAAGTGAGTCATATTGCTTGGGGGACATTGTGCTGGTTGCCATGTTGTATAGGTGACTTCCAAGTCAGCCATATTGCATGGGGGACATTGTGCTGGTGGCCATTTCTATAGGTGACTTCCAAGTCAGCCATATTGCATGGGGACATTGTGCTGGTTGTCTTGTATAGGTGCCTTCCAAGTCAGCCATATTGCATGGGGGACATTGTGCTGGTTGTGTTGTATAGGTGACTTCCAAGTCAGCCATATTGCATGGGGGACATTGTGCTGGCTGTGTTGTATAGGTGACTTCCAAGTCAGCCATATTGCATGGGGGACATTGTGCTGGTTGTATTGCATAGGTGACTTCCAAGTCAGTCATATTGCATGGGGGACATTGTGCTGGTTGCCATGTTGTATAGGTGACTTCCAAGTCAGCCATATTGCATGGGGGACATTGTGCTGGTGGCCATGTTCTATAGGTGACTTCCAAGTCAGCCATATTGCATTTGGGACATTGTGCTGGTTGTCTTGTATAGGTCACTTCCAAGTCAGCCATATTGCATGGGGGACATTGTGCTGGTTGTGTTGTATAGGTGACTTCCAAATCAGCCATATTGCATGGGGGACATTGTGCTGGTTGTATTGTATAGGTGACTTCCAAGTCAGCCATATTGCATGGGGGACATTGTGCTGGTTGTCTTGTATAGGTGACTTCCAAGTCAGCCATATTGCTTGGGGGACATTGTGCTGGTTGTATTGTATAGGTGACTTCCAAGTCAGCCATATTGCATGGGGGACATTGTGCTGGTTGCCATGTTGTATAGGTGAATTCCAAGTCAGCCATATTGCATGGGGGACATTGTGCTGGTGGCCATGTTCTATAGGTGACTTCCAAGTCAGCCATATTGCATTTGGGACATTGTGCTGGTTGTCTTGTATAGGTGACTTCCAAGTCAGCCATATTGCTTGGGGGACATTGTGCTGGTTGCCATGTCCTATAGGTGACTTCCAAGTCAGCCATATTGCATGGGGGACATTGTGCTGGTTGTCTTGTATAGGTGACTTCCAAGTCAGCCATATTGCATGGGGGACATTGTGGTGGTTGCCATGTTGTATAGGTGACTTCCAAGTCAGCCATATTGCATGGGGGACATTGTGCTGGTTGCCATGTTGTATAGGTGACTTCCAAGTCAGCCATATTGCTTGGGGGACATTGTGCTGGTTGTGTTGTATAGGTGACTTCCAAGTCAGCCATATTGCATGGGGGACATTGTGCTGGTTGTCTTGTATAGGTGACTTCCAAGTCAGCCGTGTTGCATGGGGGACATTGTGCTGGTGGCCATGTTCTATAGGTGACTTCCAAGTCAGCCATATTGCATGGGGGACATTGTGCTGGTTGCCATGTTGTATAGGTGACTTCCAAGTCAGCCATATTGCGTGGGGGACATTGTGCTGGTTGCCATGTTCTATAGGTGACTTCCAAGTGAGCCATATTGCTTGGGGGATATTGTGCTGGTTGCCATGTTGTATAGGTGACTTCCAAGTCAGCCGTGTTGCATGGGGGACATTGTGCTGGTGGCCATGTTGTATAGGTGACTTCCAAGTCAGCCATATTGCATGGGGGACATTGTGCTGGTTGCCATGTTGTATAGGTGACTTCCAAGTCAGCCATATTGCATGGGGGACATTGTGCTGGTTGCCATGTTGTATAGGTGACTTCCAAGTCAGCCATATTGCATGGGGGACATTGTGCTGGTTGCCATGTTGTATAGGTGACTTCCAAGTCAGTCATATTGCTTGGGGGACATTGTGCTGGTTGCCATGTTGTATAGGTGACTTCCAAGTCAGCCATATTGCCTGTGGTACATTGTGCTGGTTGTATTGTATAGGTGACTTCCAAGTCAGCCATATTGCATGGGGGACATTGTGCTGGTTGCCATGTTGTATAGGTGACTTCCAAGTCAGCCATATTGCATGGGGGACATTGTGCTGGTTGCCATGTTGTATAGGTGACTTCCAAGTGAGCCATATTGCTTGGGGGACATTGTGCTGGTTGTGTTGTATAGGTGACTTCCAAGTCAGCCATATTGCATGGGGGACATTGTGCTGGTTGTCTTGTATAGGTGACTTCCAAGTCAGCCGTGTTGCATGGGGGACATTGTGCTGGTGGCCATGTTCTATAGGTGACTTCCAAGTCAGCCATATTGCATGGGGGACATTGTGCTGGTTGCCATGTTGTATAGGTGACTTCCAAGTGAGCCATATTGCTTGGGGGACATTGTGCTGGTTGCCATGTTGTATAGGTGACTTCCAAGTCAGCCATATTGCATGGGGGACATTGTGCTGGTGGCCATTTCTATAGGTGACTTCCAAGTCAGCCATATTGCATGGGGACATTGTGCTGGTTGTTTTGTATAGGTGCCTTCCAAGTCAGCCATATTGCATGGGGGACATTGTGCTGGTTGCCATGTTGTATAGGTGACTTCCAAGTCAGCCATATTGCATGGGGGACATTGTGCTGGTTGCCATGTTGTATAGATGACTTCCAAGTCAGCCATATTGCATGGGGGACATTGTGCTGGTTGTGTTGTATAGGTGACTTCCAAGTCAGCCATATTGCATGGGGGACATTGTGCTGGTTGTATTGTATAGGTGACTTCCAAGTCAGCCATATTACATGGGGGACATTGTGATGGTTGTATTGTATAGGTGACTTCCAAGTGAGCCATATTGCTTGGGGGACATTGTGCTGGTGGCCATGTTGTATAGGTGACTTCCAAGTCAGCCATATTGCTTGGGGGACATTGTGTTGGTTGCCATGTTCTATAGGTGACTTCCAAGTCAGCCATATTGCATGGGGGACATTGTGCTGGTTGTGTTGTATAGGTGACTTCCAAGTCAGCCATATTGCATGGGGGACATTGTTATGTCTGTGTTGTATAGGTGACTTCCAAGTCAGCCATATTGCATGGGGGACATTGTGCTGGTTGTATTGCATAGGTGACTTCCAAGTCAGCCATATTGCATGGGGGACATTGTGCTGGTTGCCATGTTGTATAGGTGACTTCCAAGTCAGCCATATTGCATGGGGGACATTGTGCTGGTTGCCATGTTGTATAGGTGACTTCCAAGTCAGCCATATTGCATGGGGGACATTGTGCTGGTTGCCATGTTGTATAGGTGACTTCCAAGTCAGCCATATTGCTTGGGGGACATTGTGCTGGTTGTGTTGTATAGGTGACTTCCAAGTCAGCCATATTGCATGGGGGACATTGTGCTGGTTGTCTTGTATAGGTGACTTCCAAGTCAGCCGTGTTGCATGGGGGACATTGTGCTGGTGGCCATGTTCTATAGGTGACTTCCAAGTCAGCCATATTGCATGGGGGACATTGTGCTGGTTGCCATGTTCTATAGGTGACTTCCAAGTGAGCCATATTGCTTGGGGGATATTGTGCTGGTGGCCATGTTGTATAGGTGACTTCCAAGTCAGCCATATTGCATGGGGGACATTGTGCTGGTTGCCATGTTGTATAGGTGACTTCCAAGTCAGCCATATTGCATGGGGGACATTGTGCTGGTTGCCATGTTGTATAGGTGACTTCCAAGTCAGCCATATTGCATGGGGGACATTGTGCTGGTTGCCATGTTGTATAGGTGACTTCCAAGTCAGCCATATTGCTTGGGGGACATTGTGCTGGTTGCCATGTTGTATAGGTGACTTCCAAGTCAGCCATATTGCCTGTGGGACATTGTGCTGGTTGTATTGTATAGGTGACTTCCAAGTCAGCCATATTGCATGGGGGACATTGTGCTGGTTGCCATGTTGTATAGGTGACTTCCAAGTCAGCCATATTGCATGGGGGACATTGTGCTGGTTGCCATGTTGTATAGGTGACTTCCAAGTCAGCCATATTGCTTGGGGGACATTGTGCTGGTTGCCATGTTGTATAGGTGACTTCCAAGTCAGCCATATTGCCTGTGGGACATTGTGCTGGTTGTATTGTATAGGTGACTTCCAAGTCAGCCATATTGCATGGGGGACATTGTGCTGGTTGCCATGTGGTATAGGTGACTTCCAAGTCAGCCATATTGCATGGGGGACATTGTGCTGGTTGCCATGTTGTATAGGTGACTTCCAAGTGAGCCATATTGCTTGGGGGACATTGTGCTGGTTGTGTTGTATAGGTGACTTCCAAGTCAGCCATATTGCATGGGGGACATTGTGCTGGTTGTCTTGTATAGGTGACTTCCAAGTCAGCCGTGTTGCATGGGGGACATTGTGCTGGTGGCCATGTTCTATAGGTGACTTCCAAGTCAGCCATATTGCATGGGGGACATTGTGCTGGTTGCCATGTTGTATAGGTGACTTCCAAGTGAGCCATATTGCATGGGGGACATTGTGCTGGTTGTATTGTATAGGTGACTTCCAAGTCAGCCATATTACATGGGGGACATTGTGATGGTTGTATTGTATAGGTGACTTCCAAGTGAGCCATATTGCTTGGGGGACATTGTGCTGGTGGCCATGTTGTATAGGTGACTTCCAAGTCAGCCATATTGCTTGGGGGACATTGTGTTGGTTGCCATGTTCTATAGGTGACTTCCAAGTCAGCCATATTGCATGGGGGACATTGTGCTGGTTGTGTTGTATAGGTGACTTCCAAGTCAGCCATATTGCATGGGGGACATTGTTATGTCTGTGTTGTATAGGTGACTTCCAAGTCAGCCATATTGCATGGGGGACATTGTGCTGGTTGTATTGCATAGGTGACTTCCAAGTCAGCCATATTGCATGGGGGACATTGTGCTGGTTGCCATGTTGTATAGGTGACTTCCAAGTCAGCCATATTGCATGGGGGACATTGTGCTGGTTGCCATGTTGTATAGGTGACTTCCAAGTCAGCCATATTGCATGGGGGACATTGTGCTGGTTGCCATGTTGTATAGGTGACTTCCAAGTCAGCCATATTGCTTGGGGGACATTGTGCTGGTTGTGTTGTATAGGTGACTTCCAAGTCAGCCATATTGCATGGGGGACATTGTGCTGGTTGTCTTGTATAGGTGACTTCCAAGTCAGCCGTGTTGCATGGGGGACATTGTGCTGGTGGCCATGTTCTATAGGTGACTTCCAAGTCAGCCATATTGCATGGGGGACATTGTGCTGGTTGCCATGTTCTATAGGTGACTTCCAAGTGAGCCATATTGCTTGGGGGATATTGTGCTGGTGGCCATGTTGTATAGGTGACTTCCAAGTCAGCCATATTGCATGGGGGACATTGTGCTGGTTGCCATGTTGTATAGGTGACTTCCAAGTCAGCCATATTGCATGGGGGACATTGTGCTGGTTGCCATGTTGTATAGGTGACTTCCAAGTCAGCCATATTGCATGGGGGACATTGTGCTGGTTGCCATGTTGTATAGGTGACTTCCAAGTCAGCCATATTGCTTGGGGGACATTGTGCTGGTTGCCATGTTGTATAGGTGACTTCCAAGTCAGCCATATTGCCTGTGGGACATTGTGCTGGTTGTATTGTATAGGTGACTTCCAAGTCAGCCATATTGCATGGGGGACATTGTGCTGGTTGCCATGTTGTATAGGTGACTTCCAAGTCAGCCATATTGCATGGGGGACATTGTGCTGGTTGCCATGTTGTATAGGTGACTTCCAAGTCAGCCATATTGCTTGGGGGACATTGTGCTGGTTGCCATGTTGTATAGGTGACTTCCAAGTCAGCCATATTGCCTGTGGGACATTGTGCTGGTTGTATTGTATAGGTGACTTCCAAGTCAGCCATATTGCATGGGGGACATTGTGCTGGTTGCCATGTGGTATAGGTGACTTCCAAGTCAGCCATATTGCATGGGGGACATTGTGCTGGTTGCCATGTTGTATAGGTGACTTCCAAGTGAGCCATATTGCTTGGGGGACATTGTGCTGGTTGTGTTGTATAGGTGACTTCCAAGTCAGCCATATTGCATGGGGGACATTGTGCTGGTTGTCTTGTATAGGTGACTTCCAAGTCAGCCGTGTTGCATGGGGGACATTGTGCTGGTGGCCATGTTCTATAGGTGACTTCCAAGTCAGCCATATTGCATGGGGGACATTGTGCTGGTTGCCATGTTGTATAGGTGACTTCCAAGTGAGCCATATTGCTTGGGGGACATTGTGCTGGTGGCCATGTTGTATAGGTGACTTCCAAGTCAGCCATATTGCATGGGGGACATTGTGCTGGTGGCCATTTCTATAGGTGACTTCCAAGTCAGCCATATTGCATGGGGACATTGTGCTGGTTGTCTTGTATAGGTGCCTTCCAAGTCAGCCATATTGCATGGGGGACATTGTGCTGGTTGTGTTGTATAGGTGACTTCCAAGTCAGCCATATTGCATGGGGGACATTGTGCTGGCTGTGTTGTATAGGTGACTTCCAAGTCAGCCATATTGCATGGGGGACATTGTGCTGGTTGTATTGCATAGGTGACTTCCAAGTCAGCCATATTGCATGGGGGACATTGTGCTGGTTGCCATGTTGTATAGGTGACTTCCAAGTCAGCCATATTGCATGGGGGACATTGTGCTGGTGGCCATGTTCTATAGGTGACTTCCAAGTCAGCCATATTGCATTTGGGACATTGTGCTGGTTGTCTTGTATAGGTCACTTCCAAGTCAGCCATATTGCATGGGGGACATTGTGCTGGTTGTGTTGTATAGGTGACTTCCAAATCAGCCATATTGCATGGGGGACATTGTGCTGGTTGTATTGTATAGGTGACTTCCAAGTCAGCCATATTGCATGGGGGACATTGTGCTGGTTGTCTTGTATAGGTGACTTCCAAGTCAGCCATATTGCTTGGGGGACATTGTGCTGGTTGTATTGTATAGGTGACTTCCAAGTCAGCCATATTGCATGGGGGACATTGTGCTGGTTGCCATGTTGTATAGGTGAATTCCAAGTCAGCCATATTGCATGGGGGACATTGTGCTGGTGGCCATGTTCTATAGGTGACTTCCAAGTCAGCCATATTGCATTTGGGACATTGTGCTGGTTGTCTTGTATAGGTGACTTCCAAGTCAGCCATATTGCTTGGGGGACATTGTGCTGGTTGCCATGTCCTATAGGTGACTTCCAAGTCAGCCATATTGCATGGGGGACATTGTGCTGGTTGTCTTGTATAGGTGACTTCCAAGTCAGCCATATTGCATGGGGGACATTGTGCTGGTTGCCATGTTGTATAGGTGACTTCCAAGTCAGCCATATTGCATGGGGGACATTGTGCTGGTTGCCATGTTGTATAGGTGACTTCCAAGTCAGCCATATTGCTTGGGGGCATTGTGCTGGTTGTGTTGTATAGGTGACTTCCAAGTCAGCCATTTTGCATGGGGGACATTGTGCTGGTTGTCTTGTATAGGTGACTTCCAAGTCAGCCGTGTTGCATGGGGGACATTGTGCTGGTGGCCATGTTCTATAGGTGACTTCCAAGTCAGCCATATTGCATGGGAGACATTGTGCTGGTTGCCAAGTTGTATAGGTGACTTCCAAGTCAGCCATATTGCGTGGGGGACATTGTGCTGGTTGCCATGTTCTATAGGTGACTTCCAAGTGAGCCATATTGCTTGGGGGATATTGTGCTGGTTGCCATGTTGTATAGGTGACTTCCAAGTCAGCCGTGTTGCATGGGGGACATTGTGCTGGTGGCCATGTTGTATAGGTGACTTCCAAGTCAGCCATATTGCATGGGGGACATTGTGCTGGTTGCCATGTTGTATAGGTGACTTCCAAGTCAGCCATATTGCATGGGGGACATTGTGCTGGTTGCCATGTTGTATAGGTGACTTCCAAGTCAGCCATATTGCATGGGGGACATTGTGCTGGTTGCCATGTTGTATAGGTGACTTCCAAGTCAGCCATATTGCTTGGGGGACATTGTGCTGGTTGCCATGTTGTATAGGTGACTTCCAAGTCAGCCATATTGCCTGTGGTACATTGTGCTGGTTGTATTGTATAGGTGACTTCCAAGTCAGCCATATTGCATGGGGGACATTGTGCTGGTTGCCATGTTGTATAGGTGACTTCCAAGTCAGCCATATTGCATGGGGGACATTGTGCTGGTTGCCATGTTGTATAGGTGACTTCCAAGTGAGCCATATTGCTTGGGGGACATTGTGCTGGTTGTGTTGTATAGGTGACTTCCAAGTCAGCCATATTGCATGGGGGACATTGTGCTGGTTGTCTTGTATAGGTGACTTCCAAGTCAGCCGTGTTGCATGGGGGACATTGTGCTGGTGGCCATGTTCTATAGGTGACTTCCAAGTCAGCCATATTGCATGGGGGACATTGTGCTGGTTGCCATGTTGTATAGGTGACTTCCAAGTGAGCCATATTGCTTGGGGGACATTGTGCTGGTTGCCATGTTGTATAGGTGACTTCCAAGTCAGCCATATTGCATGGGGGACATTGTGCTGGTGGCCATTTCTATAGGTGACTTCCAAGTCAGCCATATTGCATGGGGACATTGTGCTGGTTGTTTTGTATAGGTGCCTTCCAAGTCAGCCATATTGCATGGGGGACATTGTGCTGGTTGCCATGTTGTATAGGTGACTTCCAAGTCAGCCATATTGCATGGGGGACATTGTGCTGGTTGCCATGTTGTATAGATGACTTCCAAGTCAGCCATATTGCATGGGGGACATTGTGCTGGTTGTGTTGTATAGGTGACTTCCAAGTCAGCCATATTGCATGGGGGACATTGTGCTGGTTGTATTGTATAGGTGACTTCCAAGTCAGCCATATTACATGGGGGACATTGTGATGGTTGTATTGTATAGGTGACTTCCAAGTGAGCCATATTGCTTGGGGGACATTGTGCTGGTGGCCATGTTGTATAGGTGACTTCCAAGTCAGCCATATTGCTTGGGGGACATTGTGTTGGTTGCCATGTTCTATAGGTGACTTCCAAGTCAGCCATATTGCATGGGGGACATTGTGCTGGTTGTGTTGTATAGGTGACTTCCAAGTCAGCCATATTGCATGGGGGACATTGTTCTGTCTGTGTTGTATAGGTGACTTCCAAGTCAGCCATATTGCATGGGGGACATTGTGCTGGTTGTATTGCATAGGTGACTTCCAAGTTAGCCATATTGCATGGGGGACATTGTGCTGGTTGCCATGTTGTATAGGTGACTTCCAAGTCAGCCATATTGCATGGGGGACATTGTGCTGGTGGCCATGTTCTATAGGTGACTTCCAAGTCAGCCATATTGCATTTGGGACATTGTGCTGGTTGTCTTGTATAGGTCACTTCCAAGTCAGCCATATTGCATGGGGGACATTGTGCTGGTTGTGTTGTATAGGTGACTTCCAAATCAGCCATATTGCATGGGGGACATTGTGCTGGTTGTATTGTATAGGTGACTTCCAAGTCAGCCATTTTGCATGGGGGACATTGTGCTGGTTGTCTTGTATAGGTGACTTCCAAGTCAGCCATATTGCTTGGGGGACATTGTGCTGGTTGTATTGTATAGGTGACTTCCAAGTCAGCCATATTGCATGGGGGACATTGTGCTGGTTGCCATGTTGTATAGGTGACTTCCAAGTCAGCCATATTGCATGGGGGACATTGTGCTGGTTGCCATGTTGTATAGGTGACTTCCAAGTCAGCCATATTGCTTGGGGGACATTGTGCTGGTTGTGTTGTATAGGTGACTTCCAAGTCAGCCATATTGCATGGGGGACATTGTGCTGGTTGTCTTGTATAGGTGACTTCCAAGTCAGCCGTGTTGCATGGGGGACATTGTGCTGGTGGCCATGTTCTATAGGTGACTTCCAAGTCAGCCATATTGCATGGGGGACATTGTGCTGTTTGCCATGTTCTATAGGTGACTTCCAAGTGAGCCATATTGCTTGGGGGATATTGTGCTGGTGGCCATGTTGTATAGGTGACTTCCAAGTCAGCCATATTGCATGGGGGACATTGTGCTGGTTGCCATGTTGTATAGGTGACTTCCAAGTCAGCCATATTGCATGGGGGACATTGTGCTGGTTGCCATGTTGTATAGGTGACTTCCAAGTCAGCCATATTGCATGGGGGACATTGTGCTGGTTGCCATGTTGTATAGGTGACTTCCAAGTCAGCCATATTGCTTGGGGGACATTGTGCTGGTTGCCATGTTGTATAGGTGACTTCCAAGTCAGCCATATTGCCTGTGGGACATTGTGCTGGTTGTATTGTATAGGTGACTTCCAAGTCAGCCATATTGCATGGGGGACATTGTGCTGGTTGCCATGTGGTATAGGTGACTTCCAAGTCAGCCATATTGCATGGGGGACATTGTGCTGGTTGTCTTGTATAGGTGACTTCCAAGTCAGCCATATTGCTTGGGGGACATTGTGCTGGTTGTATTGTATAGGTGACTTCCAAGTCAGCCATATTGCATGGGGGACATTGTGCTGGTTGCCATGTTGTATAGGTGACTTCCAAGTCAGCCATATTGCATGGGGGACATTGTGCTGGTTGCCATGTTGTATAGGTGACTTCCAAGTCAGCCATATTGCTTGGGGGACATTGTGCTGGTTGTGTTGTATAGGTGACTTCCAAGTCAGCCATATTGCATGGGGGACATTGTGCTGGTTGTCTTGTATAGGTGACTTCCAAGTCAGCCGTGTTGCATGGGGGACATTGTGCTGGTGGCCATGTTCTATAGGTGACTTCCAAGTCAGCCATATTGCATGGGGGACATTGTGCTGGTTGCCATGTTCTATAGGTGACTTCCAAGTGAGCCATATTGCTTGGGGGATATTGTGCTGGTGGCCATGTTGTATAGGTGACTTCCAAGTCAGCCATATTGCATGGGGGACATTGTGCTGGTTGCCATGTTGTATAGGTGACTTCCAAGTCAGCCATATTGCATGGGGGACATTGTGCTGGTTGCCATGTTGTATAGGTGACTTCCAAGTCAGCCATATTGCATGGGGGACATTGTGCTGGTTGCCATGTTGTATAGGTGACTTCCAAGTCAGCCATATTGCTTGGGGGACATTGTGCTGGTTGCCATGTTGTATAGGTGACTTCCAAGTCAGCCATATTGCCTGTGGGACATTGTGCTGGTTGTATTGTATAGGTGACTTCCAAGTCAGCCATATTGCATGGGGGACATTGTGCTGGTTGCCATGTGGTATAGGAGACTTCCAAGTCAGCCATATTGCATGGGGGACATTGTGCTGGTTGCCATGTTGTATAGGTGACTTCCAAGTGAGCCATATTGCTTGGGGGACATTGTGCTGGTTGTGTTGTATAGGTGACTTCCAAGTCAGCCATATTGCCTGTGGGACATTGTGATGGTTGTATTGTATAGGTGACTTCCAAGTCAGCCATATTGCATGGGGGACATTGTGCTGGTTGCCATGTGGTATAGGTGACTTCCAAGTCAGCCATATTGCATGGGGGACATTGTGCTGGTTGCCATGTTGTATAGGTGACTTCCAAGTGAGCCATATTGCTTGGGGGACATTGTGCTGGTTGTGTTGTATAGGTGACTTCCAAGTCAGCCATATTGCATGGGGGACATTGTGCTGGTTGTCTTGTATAGGTGACTTCCAAGTCAGCCGTGTTGCATGGGGGACATTGTGCTGGTGGCCATGTTCTATAGGTGACTTCCAAGTCAGCCATATTGCATGGGGGACATTGTGCTGGTTGCCATGTTGTATAGGTGACTTCCAAGTGAGCCATATTGCTTGGGGGACATTGTGCTGGTTGCCATGTTGTATAGGTGACTTCCAAGTCAGCCATATTGCATGGGGGACATTGTGCTGGTGGCCATTTCTATAGGTGACTTCCAAGTCAGCCATATTGCATGGGGACATTGTGCTGGTTGTCTTGTATAGGTGCCTTCCAAGTCAGCCATATTGCATGGGGGACATTGTGCTGGTTGTGTTGTATAGGTGACTTCCAAGTCAGCCATATTGCATGGGGGACATTGTGCTGGCTGTGTTGTATAGGTGACTTCCAAGTCAGCCATATTGCATGGGGGACATTGTGCTGGTTGTATTGCATAGGTGACTTCCAAGTCAGCCATATTGCATGGGGGACATTGTGCTGGTTGCCATGTTGTATAGGTGACTTCCAAGTCAGCCATATTGCATGGGGGACATTGTGCTGGTGGCCATGTTCTATAGGTGACTTCCAAGTCAGCCATATTGCATTTGGGACATTGTGCTGGTTGTCTTGTATAGGTCACTTCCAAGTCAGCCATATTGCATGGGGGACATTGTGCTGGTTGTGTTGTATAGGTGACTTCCAAATCAGCCATATTGCATGGGGGACATTGTGCTGGTTGTATTGTATAGGTGACTTCCAAGTCAGCCATATTGCATGGGGGACATTGTGCTGGTTGTCTTGTAAAGGTGACTTCCAAGTCAGCCATATTGCTTGGGGGACATTGTGCTGGTTGTATTGTATAGGTGACTTCCAAGTCAGCCATATTGCATGGGGGACATTGTGCTGGTTGCCATGTTGTATAGGTGAATTCCAAGTCAGCCATATTGCATGGGGGACATTGTGCTGGTGGCCATGTTCTATAGGTGACTTCCAAGTCAGCCATATTGCATTTGGGACATTGTGCTGGTTGTCTTGTATAGGTGACTTCCAAGTCAGCCATATTGCTTGGGGGACATTGTGCTGGTTGCCATGTCCTATAGGTGACTTCCAAGTCAGCCATATTGCATGGGGGACATTGTGCTGGTTGTCTTGTATAGGTGACTTCCAAGTCAGCCATATTGCATGGGGGACATTGTGCTGGTTGCCATGTTGTATAGGTGACTTCCAAGTCAGCCATATTGCATGGGGGACATTGTGCTGGTTGCCATGTTGTATAGGTGACTTCCAAGTCAGCCATATTGCTTGGGGGACATTGTGCTGGTTGTGTTGTATAGGTGACTTCCAAGTCAGCCATATTGCATGGGGGACATTGTGCTGGTTGTCTTGTATAGGTGACTTCCAAGTCAGCCGTGTTGCATGGGGGACATTGTGCTGGTGGCCATGTTCTATAGTTGACTTCCAAGTCAGCCATATTGCATGGGGGACATTGTGCTGGTTGCCATGTTGTATAGGTGACTTCCAAGTCAGCCATATTGCGTGGGGGACATTGTGCTGGTTGCCATGTTCTATAGGTGACTTCCAAGTGAGCCATATTGCTTGGGGGATATTGTGCTGGTTGCCATGTTGTATAGGTGACTTCCAAGTCAGCCGTGTTGCATGGGGGACATTGTGCTGGTGGCCATGTTGTATAGGTGACTTCCAAGTCAGCCATATTGCATGGGGGACATTGTGCTGGTTGCCATGTTGTATAGGTGACTTCCAAGTCAGCCATATTGCATGGGGGACATTGTGCTGGTTGCCATGTTGTATAGGTGACTTCCAAGTCAGCCATATTGCATGGGGGACATTGTGCTGGTTGCCATGTTGTATAGGTGACTTCCAAGTCAGCCATATTGCTTGGGGGACATTGTGCTGGTTGCCATGTTGTATAGGTGACTTCCAAGTCAGCCATATTGCCTGTGGTACATTGTGCTGGTTGTATTGTATAGGTGACTTCCAAGTCAGCCATATTGCATGGGGGACATTGTGCTGGTTGCCATGTTGTATAGGTGACTTCCAAGTCAGCCATATTGCATGGGGGACATTGTGCTGGTTGCCATGTTGTATAGGTGACTTCCAAGTGAGCCATATTGCTTGGGGGACATTGTGCTGGTTGTGTTGTATAGGTGACTTCCAAGTCAGCCATATTGCATGGGGGACATTGTGCTGGTTGTCTTGTATAGGTGACTTCCAAGTCAGCCGTGTTGCATGGGGGACATTGTGCTGGTGGCCATGTTCTATAGGTGACTTCCAAGTCAGCCATATTGCATGGGGGACATTGTGCTGGTTGCCATGTTGTATAGGTGACTTCCAAGTGAGCCATATTGCTTGGGGGACATTGTGCTGGTTGCCATGTTGTATAGGTGACTTCCAAGTCAGCCATATTGCATGGGGGACATTGTGCTGGTGGCCATTTCTATAGGTGACTTCCAAGTCAGCCATATTGCATGGGGACATTGTGCTGGTTGTTTTGTATAGGTGCCTTCCAAGTCAGCCATATTGCATGGGGGACATTGTGCTGGTTGCCATGTTGTATAGGTGACTTCCAAGTCAGCCATATTGCATGGGGGACATTGTGCTGGTTGCCATGTTGTATAGATGACTTCCAAGTCAGCCATATTGCATGGGGGACATTGTGCTGGTTGTGTTGTATAGGTGACTTCCAAGTCAGCCATATTGCATGGGGGACATTGTGCTGGTTGTATTGTATAGGTGACTTCCAAGTCAGCCATATTACATGGGGGACATTGTGATGGTTGTATTGTATAGGTGACTTCCAAGTGAGCCATATTGCTTGGGGGACATTGTGCTGGTGGCCATGTTGTATAGGTGACTTCCAATTCAGCCATATTGCTTGGGGGACATTGTGTTGGTTGCCATGTTCTATAGGTGACTTCCAAGTCAGCCATATTGCATGGGGGACATTGTGCTGGTTGTGTTGTATAGGTGACTTCCAAGTCAGCCATATTGCATGGGGGACATTGTTCTGTCTGTGTTGTATAGGTGACTTCCAAGTCAGCCATATTGCATGGGGGACATTGTGCTGGTTGTATTGCATAGGTGACTTCCAAGTTAGCCATATTG
This sequence comes from Petromyzon marinus, assembly GCF_048934315.1. NCBI lineage: Eukaryota > Metazoa > Chordata > Hyperoartia > Petromyzontiformes > Petromyzontidae > Petromyzon > Petromyzon marinus. Next base: position 124,574 of record NW_027422755.1, read on the forward strand.
CATGGGGGACATTGTGCTGGTTGCCATGTTGTATAGGTGACTTCCAAGTCAGCCATATTGCATGGGGGACATTGTGCTGGTGGCCATGTTCTATGGGTGACTTTCAAGTCAGCCATATTGCATTTGGGACATTGTGCTGGTTGTCTTGTATAGGTCACTTCCAAGTCAGCCATATTGCATGGGGGACATTGTGCTGGTTGTGTTGTATAGGTGACTTCCAAATCAGCCATATTGCATGGGGGACATTGTGCTGGTTGTATTGTATAGGTGACTTCCAAGTCAGCCATTTTGCATGGGGGACATTGTGCTGGTTGTCTTGTATAGGTGACTTCCAAGTCAGCCATATTGCTTGGGGGACATTGTGCTGGTTGTATTGTATAGGTGACTTCCAAGTCAGCCATATTGCATGGGGGACATTGTGCTGGTTGCCATGTTGTATAGGTGACTTCCAAGTCAGCCATATTGCATGGGGGACATTGTGCTGGTTGCCATGTTGTATAGGTGACTTCCAAGTCAGCCATATTGCTTGGGGGACATTGTGCTGGTTGTGTTGTATAGGTGACTTCCAAGTCAGCCATATTGCATGGGGGACATTGTGCTGGTTGTCTTGTATAGGTGACTTCCAAGTCAGCCGTGTTGCATGGGGGACATTGTGCTGGTGGCCATGTTCTATAGGTGACTTCCAAGTCAGCCATATTGCATGGGGGACATTGTGCTGGTTGCCATGTTCTATAGGTGACTTCCAAGTGAGCCATATTGCTTGGGGGATATTGTGCTGGTGGCCATGTTGTATAGGTGACTTCCAAGTCAGCCATATTGCATGGGGGACATTGTGCTGGTTGCCATGTTGTATAGGTGACTTCCAAGTCAGCCATATTGCATGGGGGACATTGTGCTGGTTGCCATGTTGTATAGGTGACTTCCAAGTCAGCCATATTGCATGGGGGACATTGTGCTGGTTGCCATGTTGTATAGGTGACTTCCAAGTCAGCCATATTGCTTGGGGGACATTGTGCTGGTTGCCATGTTGTATAGGTGACTTCCAAGTCAGCCATATTGCCTGTGGGACATTGTGCTGGTTGTATTGTATAGGTGACTTCCAAGTCAGCCATATTGCATGGGGGACATTGTGCTGGTTGCCATGTTGTATAGGTGACTTCCAAGTCAGCCATATTGCATGGGGGACATTGTGCTGGTTGCCATGTTGTATAGGTGACTTCCAAGTGAGCCATATTGCTTGGGGGACATTGTGCTGGTTGTGTTGTATAGGTGACTTCCAAGTCAGCCATATTGCATGGGGGACATTGTGCTGGTTGTCTTGTATAGGTGACTTCTAAGTCAGCCGTGTTGCATGGGGGACATTGTGCTGGTGGCCATGTTCTATAGGTGACTTCCAAGTCAGCCATATTGCATGGGGGACATTGTGCTGGTTGCCATGTTGTATAGGTGACTTCCAAGTGAGCCATATTGCTTGGGGGACATTGTGCTGGTTGCCATGTTGTATAGGTGACTTCCAAGTCAGCCATATTGCATGGGGGACATTGTGCTGGTGGCCATTTCTATAGGTGACTTCCAAGTCAGCCATATTGCATGGGGACATTGTGCTGGTTGTCTTGTATAGGTGCCTTCCAAGTCAGCCATATTGCATGGGGGACATTGTGCTGGTTGTCTTGTATAGGTGACTTCCAAGTCAGCCATATTGCATGGGGGACATTGTGCTGGTTGCCATGTTGTATAGGTGACTTCCAAGTCAGCCATATTGCATGGGGGACATTGTGCTGGTTGCCATGTTGTATAGGTGACTTCCAAGTGAGCCATATTGCTTGGGGGACATTGTGCTGGTTGTGTTGTATAGGTGACTTCCAAGTCAGCCATATTGCATGGGGGACATTGTGCTGGTTGTCTTGTATAGGTGACTTCCAAGTCAGCCGTGTTGCATGGGGGACATTGTGCTGGTGGCCATGTTCTATAGGTGACTTCCAAGTCAGCCATATTGCATGGGGGACATTGTGCTGGTTGCCATGTTGTATAGGTGACTTCCAAGTGAGCCATATTGCTTGGGGGACATTGTGCTGGTTGCCATGTTGTATAGGTGACTTCCAAGTCAGCCATATTGCATGGGGGACATTGTGCTGGTGGCCATTTCTATAGGTGACTTCCAAGTCAGCCATATTGCATGGGGACATTGTGCTGGTTGTCTTGTATAGGTGCCTTCCAAGTCAGCCATATTGCATGGGGGACATTGTGCTGGTTGTGATGTATAGGTGACTTCCAAGTCAGCCATATTGCATGGGGGACATTGTGCTGGCTGTGTTGTATAGGTGACTTCCAAGTCAGCCATATTGCATGGGGGACATTGTGCTGGTTGTATTGCATAGGTGACTTCCAAGTCAGCCATTTTGCATGGGGGACATTGTGCTGGTTGCCATGTTGTATAGGTGACTTCCAAGTCAGCCATATTGCATGGGGGACATTGTGCTGGTGGCCATGTTCTATAGGTGACTTCCAAGTCAGCCATATTGCATTTGGGACATTGTGCTGGTTGTCTTGTATAGGTCACTTCCAAGTCAGCCATATTGCATGGGGGACATTGTGCTGGTTGTGTTGTATAGGTGACTTCCAAATCAGCCATATTGCATGGGGGACATTGTGCTGGTTGTATTGTATAGGTGACTTCCAAGTCAGCCATATTGCATGGGGGACATTGTGCTGGTTGTCTTGTATAGGTGACTTCCAAGTCAGCCATATTGCTTGGGGGACATTGTGATGGTTGTATTGTATAGGTGACTTCCAAGTCAGCCATATTGCATGGGGGACATTGTGCTGGTTGCCATGTTGTATAGGTGAATTCCAAGTCAGCCATATTGCATGGGGGACATTGTGCTGGTGGCCATGTTCTATAGGTGACTTCCAAGTCAGCCATATTGCATTTGGGACATTGTGCTGGTTGTCTTGTATAGGTGACTTCCAAGTCAGCCATATTGCTTGGGGGACATTGTGCTGGTTGCCATGTCCTATAGGTGACTTCCAAGTCAGCCATATTGCATGGGGGACATTGTGCTGGTTGTCTTGTATAGGTGACTTCCAAGTCAGCCATATTGCATGGGGGACATTGTGCTGGTTGCCATGTTGTATAGGTGACTTCCAAGTCAGCCATATTGCATGGGGGACATTGTGCTGGTTGCCATGTTGTATAGGTGACTTCCAAGTCAGCCATATTGCTTGGGGGACATTGTGCTGGTTGTGTTGTATAGGTGACTTCCAAGTCAGCCATATTGCATGGGGGACATTGTGCTGGTTGTCTTGTATAGGTGACTTCCAAGTCAGCCGTGTTGCATGGGGGACATTGTGCTGGTGGCCATGTTCTATAGGTGACTTCCAAGTCAGCCATATTGCATGGGGGACATTGTGCTGGTTGCCATGTTGTATAGGTGACTTCCAAGTCAGCCATATTGCTTGGGGGACATTGTGCTGGTTGCCATGTTCTATAGGTGACTTCCAAGTGAGCCATATTGCTTGGGGGATATTGTGCTGGTTGCCATGTTGTATAGGTGACTTCCAAGTCAGCCGTGTTGCATGGGGGACATTGTGCTGGTGGCCATGTTGTATAGGTGACTTCCAAGTCAGCCATATTGCATGGGGGACATTGTGCTGGTTGCCATGTTGTATAGGTGACTTCCAAGTCAGCCATATTGCATGGGGGACATTGTGCTGGTTGCCATGTTGTATAGGTGACTTCCAAGTCAGCCATATTGCATGGGGGACATTGTGCTGGTTGCCATGTTGTATAGGTGACTTCCAAGTCAGCCATATTGCTTGGGGGACATTGTGCTGGTTGCCATGTTGTATAGGTGACTTCCAAGTCAGCCATATTGCCTGTGGGACATTGTGCTGGTTGTATTGTATAGGTGACTTCCAAGTCAGCCATATTGCATGGGGGACATTGTGCTGGTTGCCATGTTGTATAGGTGACTTCCAAGTCAGCCATATTGCATGGGGGACATTGTGCTGGTTGCCATGTTGTATAGGTGACTTCCAAGTGAGCCATATTGCTTGGGGGACATTGTGCTGGTTGTGTTGTATAGTGACTTCCAAGTCAGCCATATTACATGGGGGACATTGTGCTGGTTGTCTTGTATAGGTGACTTCCAAGTCAGCCGTGTTGCATGGGGGACATTGTGCTGGTGGCCATGTTCTATAGGTGACTTCCAAGTCAGCCATATTGCATGGGGGACATTGTGCTTGTTGCCATGTTGTATAGGTGACTTCCAAGTGAGCCATATTGCTTGGGGGACATTGTGCTGGTTGCCATGTTGTATAGGTGACTTCCAAGTCAGCCATATTGCATGGGGGACATTGTGCTGGTGGCCATTTCTATAGGTGACTTCCAAGTCAGCCATATTGCATGGGGACATTGTGCTGGTTGTCTTGTATAGGTGCCTTCCAAGTCAGCCATATTGCATGGGGGACATTGTGCTGGTTGCCATGTTGTATAGGTGACTTCCAAGTCAGCCATATTGCATGGGGGACATTGTGCTGGTTGCCATGTTGTATAGATGACTTCCAAGTCAGCCATATTGCATGGGGGACATTGTGCTGGTTGTGTTGTGTAGGTGACTTCCAAGTCAGCCATATTGCATGGGGGACATTGTGCTGGTTGTATTGTATAGGTGACTTCCAAGTCAGCCATATTACATGGGGGACATTGTGATGGTTGTATTGTATAGGTGACTTCCAAGTGAGCCATATTGCTTGGGGGACATTGTGCTGGTGGCCATGTTGTATAGGTGACTTCCAAGTCAGCCATATTGCTTGGGGGACATTGTGTTGGTTGCCATGTTCTATAGGTGACTTCCAAGTCAGCCATATTGCATGGGGGACATTGTGCTGGTTGTGTTGTATAGGTGACTTCCAAGTCAGCCATATTGCATGGGGGACATTGTTCTGTCTGTGTTGTATAGGTGACTTCCAAGTCAGCCATATTGCATGGGGGACATTGTGCTGGTTGTATTGCATAGGTGACATCCAAGTTAGCCAAATTGCATGGGGGACATTTTGCTGGTTGCCATGTTGTATAGGTGACTTCCAAGTCAGCCATATTGCATGGGGGACATTGTGCTGGTGGCCATGTTCTATAGGTGACTTCCAAGTCAGCCATATTGCATTTGGGACATTGTGCTGGTTGTCTTGTATAGGTCACTTCCAAGTCAGCCATATTGCATGGGGGACATTGTGCTGGTTGTGTTGTATAGGTGACTTCCAAATCAGCCATATTGCATGGGGGACATTGTGCTGGTTGTATTGTATAGGTGACTTCCAAGTCAGCCATTTTGCATGGGAGACATTGTGCTGGTTGTCTTGTATAGGTGACTTAAAAGTCAGCCATATTGCTTGGGGGACATTGTGCTGCTTGTATTGTATAGGTGACTTCCAAGTCAGCCATATTGCATGGGGGACATTGTGCTGGTTGCCATGTTGTATAGGTGACTTCCAAGTCAGCCATATTGCTCATTAAATAGCCTCATTAAATAGGCTTATTTTAGCAACTTAGACTTATTAAATAGGTTTATTTCAGCAACTTAGACTTATTAAATAGCCTTATTAAATAGGCTTATTTCAGCAACTTAGGCTTATTAAATAAGCTTATTTCAGCAACTTATGCTTATTAAATAGCCTTATTAAACAGATTTATTTCAGCAACTTAGGCTTATTAAATAGCATTTTTAAATCAGCAACTTAGGCTCATTAAATAGCCTTATTAAATAGGCTTATTTCAGCAACTTAGGCTTATTAAATAGGCTTATTTCAGCAACTTAAACTTATTAAATAGCCTTATTTCAGCAACTTAGGCTTATTAAATAGCCTTATTTCAGCAACTTAGACTTATTAAATAGGCTTGTTCAGCAACTTAGGCTTATTAAATAGCCTTATTAAATAGGCTTATTTCAGCAACTTAGACTTATTAAATAGGTTTATTCAGCAACTTAGGCTTATTAAATAGGCTTATTAAGCAACTTAGGCTTATTAAATAGGCTTATTTCAGCAACTTAGGCTTATTAAATAGGCTCATTCAGCAACTTAGGCTTATTAAATAGGCTTATTTCAGCAACTTAGACTTATTAAATAGGACTATTATATAGGCTTATTAAATAGGCTTATTTCAGCAACTTAGACTTATTAAATAGGCCTATTAAATAGGCTTATTAAATAGGCTTATTAAATAGGCTTATTTCAGCAACTTAGGCTTATTAAACAGGCTAATTAAATAGGCTTATTTCAGCAACTTAGGCTTATTAAATAGGCTTATTTCAGCAACTTAGACTTATTAAATAGCCTTATTTCAGCAAATTACGCTTATTAAATAGGCTTATTTCAGCAACTTAGGCTTATTAAATAGCCTAATTAAGTAGGCTTATTTCAGCAACTTGGGCTTATTAAATAGGCTTATTTCAGCAACTTACGCTGATTAAAAAGGCTTATTTCAGCAACTTAGGTTTATTAAATAGGCTTGTTCAGCAACTTAGGCTTATTAAATAGGCTTATTTCATCAACTTAGGCTTATTAAATAGGCTCATTCAGAAACTTAGGCTTATTAAATAGGCTTATTTCAGCAAATTAGACTTATTAAATAGGCCTATTAAATAGGTTTATTAAATAGGCTTATTTCAGCAACTTAGACTTATTAAATAGGTCTATTAAATAGGCTTATTAAATAGACTTCTTAAATAGGCTAATTAAATACTTATTAAATAGGCTTATTAAATAGGCGTATTAAATAGACTTATTAAATAGGCTGAATAAATAGGCTTATTAAATAGGCTTATTAAATAGGGTCAATAAATAGGCTTATTAAATAGGCTTATTAAATAGACTTATTAAATAGGCTTATTAAATAGGCTCAATAAATAGGCTTATTAAATAGGCTCAATAAATAGGCTTATTAAATAGGCTCAATAAATAGGCTTATTAAATAGGCTCAATAAATAGGCTTATTAAATAGGCTCAATAAATAGGCGTATTAAATATGCTCATTAAATACTTATTAAATAGGCTTATTAAATAGACGTATTAAATAGACTTATTAAACAGGCTTATTAAATAGACTCATTAAATAGGCTCAATAAATAGGGTTATTAAATAAGCTTATTAATTAGGCTTATTAAATTGGTTTATTAAATAGACTTATTAAATAGGCGTATTAAATAGGCTCAATAAATAGGCTCATTAAATAGGCTCAATAAATAGGCTTATTAAATAGGCTCAATAAATAGGCTTATTAAATAGGCTCATTAAATACTTATTAAATAGGCTTATTAAAAAGGCTTATTAAATAGACTTATTAAATAGGCTCATTAAATACTTATTAAATAGGTTTATTAAATAGGCGTATTAAATAGGCTTATTAAATAGGCTTATTAAATAGGCTTATTAAATAGACTTATTAAATTGCCTCATTAAAATAGCGTTATTTCAGCAACTTAGACTTATTAAATAGGCTTATTCAGCAACTTAGGCTTATTAAATAGCCTTATTAAAAAGGCTTATTTCAGCAACTTAGGCTTATTAAATAGGCTTATTCAGCAACTTAGGCTTATTAAATAGGCTTTTTTCAGCAACTTAGACTTATTAAATAGGCCTATTAAATAGACTTATTAAATAGGCTTATTAAATAGACTTATTAAATAGGCTTATTAAAAATGCTCATTAAATATTTATTAAATGTGTTTATTAAATAGGCGTATTAAATAGGCTTATTAAATAGGCTTATTAAATAGGCTTATTAAATAGGCTCAATAAATAGGCTTATTAAATAGGCTCAATAAATAGGCTTATTAAATAGGCTCAATAAATAGGCTTATTAAATAGGCTCAATAAATAGGCTTATTAAATAGGCTCATTAAATACTTATTAAATAGGCTTATCAAATAGACTTATTAAATAGCCTTATTAAATAGGCTTATTAAATAGACTTATTAAATAGGCTTAATAAAAAGGCTTATTAAATAGACTTATTAAAAAGGCTCATTAAATACTTATTAAATATGTTTATTAAATAGGCGTATTAAATAGGCTTATTAAATAGGCTTATTAAATAGGCTTATTAAATAGGTTATTAAATAGGCTTATTAAATAGACTTATTAAATAGCCTCATTAAATAGGCTTATTTTAGCAACTTAGACTTATTAAATAGGTTTATTTCAGCAACTTAGACTTATTAAATAGCCTTATTAAATAGGCTTATTTCAGCAACTTAGGCTTATTAAATAAGCTTATTTCAGCAACTTATGCTTATTAAATAGCCTTATTAAACAGATTTATTTCAGCAACTTAGGCTTATTAAATATCATTTTTAAATCAGCAACTTAGACTCATTAAATAGCCTTATTAAATAGCCTTATTTCAGCAACTTAGGCTTATTAAATAGGCTTATTTCAGCAACTTAAACTTATTAAATAGCCTTATTTCAGCAACGTAGGCTTATTAAATAGCCTTATTTCAGCAACTTAGACTTATTAAATAGGCTTATTCAACAACTTAGGCTTATTAAATAGCCTTATTAAATAGGCTTATTTCAGCAACTTAGACTTATTAAATAGGTGTATTCAGCAACTTAGGCTTATTAAATAGGCTTATTAAGCAACTTATGCTTATTAAATAGGCTTATTTCAGCAACTTAGGCTTATTAAATAGGCTCATTCAGCAACTTAGGCTTATTAAATAGGCTTATTTCAGCAACTTAGACTTATTAAATAGGACTATTATATAGGCTTATTAAATAGGCTTATTTCAGCAACTTAGACTTATTAAATAGGCCTATTAAATAGGCTTATTAAATAGGCTTATTAAATAGGCTTATTTCAGCAACTTAGGCTTATTAAACAGGCTAATTAAATAGGCTTATTTCAGCAACTTAGGCTTATTAAATAGGCTTATTTCAGCAACTTAGACTTATTAAATAGCCTTATTTCAGCAAATTACGCTTATTAAATAGGCTTATTTCAGCAACTTAGGCTTATTAAATAGCCTAATTAAGTAGGCTTATTTCACCAACTTGGGCTTATTAAATAGGCTTATTTCAGCAACTTACGCTGATTAAAAAGGCTTATTTCAGCAACTTAGGTTTATTAAATAGGCTTGTTCAGCAACTTAGGCTTATTAAATAGGCTTATTTCAGCAACTTAGTCTTATTAAATAGGCTCATTCAGAAACTTAGGCTTATTAAATAGGCTTATTTCAGCAAATTAGACTTATTAAATAGGCCTATTAAATAGGTTTATTAAATAGGCTTATTTCAGCAACTTAGACTTATTAAATAGGTCTATTAAATAGGCTTATTAAATAGACTTATTAAATAGGCTCATTAAATACTTATTAAATAGGCTTATTAAATAGGCATATTAAATAGACTTATTAAATAGGCTCAATAAATAGGCTTATTAAATAGGCTTATTAAATAGGGTCAATAAATAGGCTTATTAAATAGGCTTATTAAATAGACTTGTTAAATAGGCTTATTAAATAGGCTCAATAAATAGGCTTATTAAATAGGCTCAATAAATAGGCTTATTAAATAGGCTCAATAAATAGGCTTATTAAATAGGCTCAATAAATAGGCTTATTAAATAGGCTCATTAAATACTTATTAAATAGGCTTATTAAATAGACTTATTAAATAGACTTATTAAAAAGGCTTATTAAATAGACTTATTAAATAGGCTTATTAAAAAGGCTTATTAAATAGCCTTATTTCAGCAACTTAGGCTTATTAAATAACCTTATTAAATAGGCTTATTTCAGCAACTTAGGCTTATTAAATAGGCTTATTTCAGCAACTTAGACTTATTAAAAAGGCTTATTTTAGCAACTTAGGCTTATTAAATAGGCTTATTCAGCAACTTAGGCTTATTAAATAGGCTTTTTTCAGCAACTTAGACTTATTAAATAGGCCTATTAAATAGGCTTATTAAATAGACTTATTAAATAGGCTCATTAAATACTTATTAAGTAGGCTTATTAACTAGACTTATTAAATAGACTTATTAAATAGGCTTATTAAATAGACTTATTAAATAGGCTTATTAAAAATGCTCATTAAATACTTATTAAATGTGTTTATTAAATAGGCGTATTAAATAGGCTTATTAAATAGGCTTATTAAATAGGCTTATTAAATAGGCTCAATAAATAGGCTTATTAAATAGGCTCAATAAATAGGCTTATTAAATAGGCTCAATAAATAGGCTTATTAAATAGGCTCAATAAATAGGCTTATTAAATAGGCTCATTAAATACTTATTAAATAGGCTTATCAAATAGACTTATTAAATAGCCTTATTAAATAGGCTTATTAAATAGGCTTATTAAATAGGCTTATTAAATAGACTTATTAAATAGCCTCATTAAATAGGCTTATTTTAGCAACTTAGACTTATTAAATAGGTTTATTTCAGCAACTTAGACTTATTAAATAGCCTTATTAAATAGGCTTATTTCAGCAACTTAGGCTTATTAAATAAGCTTATTTCAGCAACTTATGCTTATTAAATAGCCTTATTAAACAGATTTATTTCAGCAACTTAGGCTTATTAAATAGCATTTTTAAATCAGCAACTTAGGCTCATTAAATAGCCTTATTAAATAGGCTTATTTCAGCAACTTAGGCTTATTAAATAGGCTTATTTCAGCAACTTAAACTTATTAAATAGCCTTATTTCAGCAACTTAGGCTTATTAAATAGCCTTATTTCAGCAACTTAGACTTATTAAATAGGCTTATTCAGCAACTTAGGCTTATTAAATAGCCTTATTAAATAGGCTTATTTCAGCAACTTAGACTTATTAAATAGGTTTATTCAGCAACTTAAGCTTATTAAATAGGCTTATTAAGCAACTTAGGCTTATTAAATAGGCTTATTTCAGCAACTTAGGCTTATTAAATAGGCTCATTCAGCAACTTAGGCTTATTAAATAGGCTTATTTCAGCAACTTAGACTTATTAAATAGGACTATTATATAGGCTTATTAAATAGGCTTATTTCAGCAACTTAGACTTATTAAATAGGCCTATTAAATAGGCTTATTAAATAGGCTTATTAAATAGGCTTATTTCAGCAACTTAGGCTTATTAAACAGGCTAATTAAATAGGCTTATTTCAGCAACTTAGGCTTATTAAATAGGCTTATTTCAGCAACTTAGACTTATTAAATAGCCTTATTTCAGCAAATTACGCTTATTAAATAGGCTTATTTCAGCAACTTAGGCTTATTAAATAGCCTAATTAAGTAGGCTTATTTGAGCAACTTGGGCTTATTAAATAGGCTTATTTCAGCAACTTACGCTGATTAAAAAGGCTTATTTCAGCAACTTAGGCTTATTAAATAGGCTTGTTCAGCAACTTAGGCTTATTAAATAGGCTTATTTCAGCAACTTAGGCTTATTAAATAGGCTCATTCAGAAACTTAGGCTTATTAAATAGGCTTATTTCAGCAAATTAGACTCATTAAATAGGCCTATTAAATAGGTTTATTAAATAGGCTTATTTCAGCAACTTAGACTTATTAAATAGGTCTATTAAATAGGCTTATTAAATAGACTTATTAAATAGGCTCATTAAATACTTATTAAATAGGCTTATTAAATAGGCGTATTAAATAGACTTATTAAATAGGCTCAATAAATAGGCTTATTAAATAGGCTTATTAAATAGGGTCAATAAATAGGCTTATTAAATAGGCTTATTAAATAGACTTATTAAATAGGCTTATTAAATAGGCTCAATAAATAGGCTTATTAAATAGGCTCAATAAATAGGTTTATTAAATAGGCTCAATAAATAGGCTTATTAAATAGGCTCAATAAATAGGCTTATTAAATAGGCTCATTAAATACTTATTAAATAGGCTTATTAAATAGACTTATTAAATAGACTTATTAAAAAGGCTTATTAAATATACTTATTAAATAGGCTTATTAAAAAGACTTATTAAATAGCCTTATTTCAGCAACTTAGACTTATTAAATAGGCTTATTTCAGCAACTTAGGCTTATTAAATAGGCTTATTCAGCAACTTAGGCTTATCAAATAGGCTTGTTAAATAGGCTTATTTCAGCAACAAAGGCTTATTAAATAGGCTTATTCAGCAACTTAGGCTTATTAAATAGGCTCATTCAATACTTATTAAATAGGCTTATTAAACAGGCTTATTAAATAGACTCATTAAATAGGCTCAATATATAGGCTTATTAAATAGGCTTATTAATTAGGCTTATTAAATAGGTTTATTAAATAGACTTATTAAATAGGCTTATTAAATAGGCTCAATAAATAGGCTCATTAAATAGGCTCAATAAATAGGCTCATTAAATAGGCTCAATAAATAGGCTTATTAAATAGGCTCAATAAATAGGCTTATTAAATAGGCTCATTTAATACTTATTAAATAGGCTTATTAAATAGACTTATTAAATAGACTTATTAAATAGGCTTATTAAATAGGCTTATTAAATAGGCTTATTAAAAAGGCTTATTAAATAGGCTTATTAAATAGGCTCATTAAATACTTATTAAATAGGTTTATTAAATAGGCGTATTAAATAGGCTTATTAAATAGGCTTATTAAATAGACTTATTAAATTGCCTCATTAAATAGGCTTATTTTAGCAACTTAGGCTTATTAAATAGGCTTATTTCAGCAACTTAGGCGTATTAAATAGCGTTATTTCAGCAACTTAGACTTATTAAATAGGCTTATTCAGCAACTTAGGCTTATTAAATAGCCTTATTAAAAAGGCTTATTTCAGCAACTTAGGCTTATTAAATAGGCTTATTCAGCAACTTAGGCTTATTAAATAGGCTTATTTCAGCAACTTAGACTTATTAAATAGGCCTATTAAATAGGCTTATTAAATAGACTTATTAAATAGGCTCATTAAATACTTATTAAGTAGGCTTATTAACTAGACTTATTAAATAGACTTATTAAATAGGCTTATTAAATAGACTTATTAAATAGGCTTATTAAAAATGCTCATTAAATACTTATTAAATGTGTTTATTAAATAGGCATATTAAATAGGCTTATTAAATAGGCTTATTATATAGGCTTATTAAATAGGCTTATTAAATAGGCTCAATAAATAGGCTTATTAAATAGGCTCAATAAATAGGCTTATTAAATAGGCTCAATAAATAAGCTTATTAAATAGGCTCAATAAATAGGCTTATTAAATAGGCTCATTAAATACTTATTAAATAGGCTTATCAAATAGACTTATTAAATAGCCTTATTAAATAGGCTTATTAAATAGACTTATTAAATAGGCTTATTAAAAAGGCTTATTAAATAGACTTATTAAAAAGGCTTATTTTAGCAACTTAGGCTTATTAAATAGGTTTATTTCAGCAACTTAGACTTATTAAATAGCCTTATTAAATAGGCTTATTTCAGCAACTTAGGCTTATTAAATAAGCTTATTTCAGCAACTTATGCTTATTAAATAGCCTTATTAAACAGGTTTATTTCAGCAACTTAGGCTTATTAAATAGCATTTTTAAATCAGCAACTTAGGCTCATTATATAGCCTTATTAAATAGGCTTATTTCAGCAACTTAGGCTTATTAAATAAGCTTATTTCAGCAACTTATGCTTATTAAATAGCATTATTAAACAGGTTTATTTCAGCAACTTAGGCTTATTAAATAGCATTTTTAAATCAGCAACTTAGGCTCATTATATAGCCTTATTAAATAGGCTTATTTCAGCAACTTAGACTTATTAAATAGGCTTATTCAGCAACTTAGGCTTATTAAATAGGCTCATTCAATACTTATTAAATAGGCTTATTAAACAGGCTTATTAAATAGACTCATTAAATAGGCTCAATATATAGGCTTATTAAATAGGCTTATTAATTAGGCTTATTAAATAGGTTTATTAAATAGACTTATTAAATAGGCTTATTAAATAGGCTCAATAAATAGGCTCATTAAATAGGCTCAATAAATAGGCTCATTAAATAGGCTCAATAAATAGACTTATTAAATAGGCTCAATAAATAGGCTTATTAAATAGGCTCATTTAATACTTATTAAATAGGCTTATTAAATAGACTTATTAAATAGACTTATTAAATAGGCTTATTAAATAGGCTTATTAAATAGGCTTATTAAAAAGGCTTATTAAATAGGCTTATTAAATAGGCTCATTAAATACTTATTAAATAGGTTTATTAAATAGGCGTATTAAATAGGCTTATTAAATAGGCTTATTAAATAGACTTATTAAATTGCCTCATTAAATAGGCTTATTTTAGCAACTTAGGCTTATTAAATAGGCTTATTTCAGCAACTTAGGCGTATTAAATAGCGTTATTTCAGCAACTTAGACTTATTAAATAGGCTTATTCAGCAACTTAGGCTTATTAAATAGCCTTATTAAAAAGGCTTATTTCAGCAACTTAGGCTTATTAAATAGGCTTATTCAGCAACTTAGGCTTATTAAATAGGCTTATTTCAGCAACTTAGACTTATTAAATAGGCCTATTAAATAGGCTTATTAAATAGACTTATTAAATAGGCTCATTAAATACTTATTAAGTAGGCTTATTAACTAGACTTATTAAATAGACTTATTAAATAGGCTTATTAAATAGACTTATTAAATAGGCTTATTAAAAATGCTCATTAAATACTTATTAAATGTGTTTATTAAATAGGCATATTAAATAGGCTTATTAAATAGGCTTATTATATAGGCTTATTAAATAGGCTTATTAAATAGGCTCAATAAATAGGCTTATTAAATAGGCTCAATAAATAAGCTTATTAAATAGGCTCAATAAATAAGCTTATTAAATAGGCTCAATAAATAGGCTTATTAAATAGGCTCATTAAATACTTATTAAATAGGCTTATCAAATAGACTTATTAAATAGCCTTATTAAATAGGCTTATTAAATAGACTTATTAAATAGGCTTATTAAAAAGGCTTATTAAATAGACTTATTAAAAAGGCTTATTTTAGCAACTTAGGCTTATTAAATAGGTTTATTTCAGCAACTTAGACTTATTAAATAGCCTTATTAAATAGGCTTATTTCAGCAACTTAGGCTTATTAAATAAGCTTATTTCAGCAACTTATGCTTATTAAATAGCATTATTAAACAGGTTTATTTCAGCAAACTTAGGCTTATTAAATAGCATTTTTAAATCAGCAACTTAGGCTCATTATATAGCCTTATTAAATAGGCTTATTTCAGCAACTTAGACTTATTAAATAGGCTTATTCAGCAACTTAGACTTATTAAATAGGTTTATTCAGCAACTTAGGCTTATTAAATAGGCTTATTCAGCAACTTAGGCTTATTAAATAGGTTTATTCAGCAACTTAGGCTTATTAAATAGGCTTATTCAGCAACTTAGGCTTATTAAATAGGCTTATTTCAGCAACTTAGGCGTATTAAATAGCGTTATTTCAGCAACTTAGACTTATTAAATAGGCTTATTTCAGCAACTTAGACTTATTAAATAGGCCTTTTAAATAGGCTTATTAAATAGACTTATTAAATAGGCTCATTAAATACTTATTAAGTAGGCTTATTAACTAGACTTATTAAATAGACTTATTAAATAGGCTTATTAAATAGACTTATTAAATAGGCTTATTAAAAATGCTCATTAAATACTTATTAAATGTGTTTATTAAATAGGCGTATTAAATAGGCTTATTAAATAGGCTTATTAAATAGGCTTATTAAATAGACTTATTAAATATCCTCATTAAATAGGCTTATTTTAGCAACTTGGGCTTATTAAATAGGTTTATTTCAGCAACTTAGACTTATTAAAGAGCCTTATTAAATAGCCTTATTTCAGCAACTTAGACTTATTAAATAGGCTTATTCAGCAACTTAGGCTTATTAAATAGCCTTATTAAATAGGCTTATTTCAGCAACTTAGACTTATTAAATAGGTTTATTCAGCAACTTAGGCTTATTAAATAGGCTTATTCAGCAACTTAGGCTTATTAAATAGCCTTATTAAATAGGCTTATTTCAGCAACTTAGACTTATTAAATAGGTTTATTCAGCAACTTAGGCTTATTAAATAGGCTTATTAAGCAACTTAGGCTTATTAAATAGGACTATTATAGGCTTATTAAATAGGCTTATTTCAGCAACTTAGACTTATTAAATAGGACTATTATAGGCTTATTAAATAGGCTTATTTCAGCAACTTAGACTTATTAAATAGGCCTATTAAATAGGCTTATTAAATAGGCTTATTAAATAGGCTTATTTCAGCAACTTAGGCTTATTAAACAGGCTAATTAAATATGCTTATTTCAGCAACTTAGGCTTATTAAATAGGCTTATTTCAGCAACTTAGACTTATTAAATAGCCTTATTTCAGCAAATTACGCTTATTAAATAGGCTTATTTCAGCAACTTAGGCTTATTAAATAGCCTAATTAAGTAGGCTTATTTGAGCAACTTGGGTTTATTAAATAGGCTTATTTCAGCAACTTACGCTGATTAAAAAGGCTTATTTCAGCAACTTAGGCTTATTAAATAGGCATATTCAGCAACTTAGGCTTATTAAATAGGCTTATTTCAGCAACTTAGGCTTATTAAATAGGCTCATTCAGAAACTTAGGCTTATTAAATAGGCTTATTTCAGCAAATTAGACTTATTAAATAGGCCTATTAAATAGGTTTATTAAATAGGCTTATTTCAGCAACTTAGACTTATTAAATAGGTCTATTAAATAGGCTTATTAAATAGACTTATTAAATAGGCTCATTAAATACTTATTAAATAGGCTTATTAAATAGGCGTATTAAATAGACTTATTAAATAGGCTCAATAAATAGGCTTATTAAATAGGCTTATTAAAGAGGGTCAATAAATAGGCTTATTAAATAGGCTTATTAAATAGACTTATTAAATAGGCTTATTAAATAGGCTCAATAAATAGGCTTATTAAATAGGCTCAATAAATAGGTTTATTAAATAGGCTCAATAAATAGGCTTATTAAATAGGCTCAATAAATAGGCTTATTAAATAGGCTCATTAAATACTTATTAAATAGGCTTATTAAATAGACTTATTAAATAGACTTATTAAAAAGGCTTATTAAATAGACTCATTAAATAGGCTTATTAAAAAGACTTATTAAATAGCCTTATTTCAGCAACTTAGACTTATTAAATAGGCTTATTTCAGCAACTTAGGCTTATTAAATAGGCTTATTCAGCAACTTAGGCTTATCAAATAGGCTTATTAAATAGGCTTATTTCAGCAACTTAGGCTTATTAAATAGGCTTATTCAGCAACTTAGGCTTATTAAATAGGCTCATTCAATACTTATTAAATAGGCTTATAAAACAGGCTTATTAAATAGACTCATTAAATAGGCTCAATATATAGGCTTATTAAATAGGCTTATTAATTAGGCTTATTAAATAGGCTCATTAAATAGGCTCAATAAATAGGCTCATTAAATAGGCTCAATAAATAGGCTTATTAAATAGGCTCAATAAATAGGCTCATTAAATAGGCTCATTTAATACTTATTAAATAGGCTTATTAAATAGACTTATTAAATAGACTTATTAAATAGGCTTATTAAATAGGCTTATTAAATAGGCTTATTAAAAAGGCTTATTAAATAGGCTTATTAAATAGGCTCATTAAATAATTATTAAATAGGTTTATTAAATAGGCGTATTAAATAGGCTTATTACATAGGCTTATTAAATAGACTTATTAAATTGCCTCATTAAATAGGCTTATTTTAGCAACTTAGGCTTATTAAATAGGCTTATTTCAGCAACTTAGGCGTATTAAATAGCGTTATTTCAGCAACTTAGACTTATTAAATAGGCTTATTCAGCAACTTAGGCTTATTAAATAGCCTTATTAAAAAGGCTAATTTCAGCAACTTAGGCTTATTAAATAGGCTTATTCAGCAACTTAGGCTTATTAAATAGGCTTATTTCAGCAACTTAGACTTATTAAATAGGCCTATTAAATAGGCTTATTAAATAGACTTATTAAATAGGCTCATTAAATACTTATTAAGTAGGCTTATTAACTAGACTTATTAAATAGACTTATTAAATAGGCTTATTAAATAGACTTATTAAATAGGCTTATTAAAAATGCTCATTAAATACTTATTAAATGTGTTTATTAAATAGGCATATTAAATAGGCTTATTAAATAGGCTTATTAAATAGGCTTATTAAATAGGCTTATTAAATAGGCTCAATAAATAGGCTTATTAAATAGGCTCAATAAATAGGCTTATTAAATAGGCTCAAGAAATAAGCTTATTAAATAGGCTCAATAAATAGGCTTATTAAATAGGCTCATTAAATACTTATTAAATAGGCTTATCAAATAGACTTATTAAATAGCCTTATTAAAAGGCTTATTAAATAAGCTTATTTCAGCAACTTATGCTTATTAAATAGCCTTATTAAACAGGTTTATTTCAGCAACTTAGGCTTATTAAATAGCATTTTTAAATCAGCAACTTAGGCTCATTATATAGCCTTATTAAATAGGCTTATTTCAGCAACTTAGGCTTATTAAATAAGCTTATTTCAGCAACTTATGCTTATTAAATAGCATTATTAAACAGGTTTATTTCAGCAACTTAGGCTTATTAAATAGCATTTTTAAATCAGCAACTTAGGCTCATTATATAGCCTTATTAAATAGGCTTATTTCAGCAACTTAGACTTATTAAATAGGCTTATTCAGCAACTTAGACTTATTAAATAGGTTTATTCAGCAACTTAGGCTTATTAAATAGGCTTATTCAGCAACTTAGGCTTATTAAATAGGTTTATTCAGCAACTTAGGCTTATTAAATAGGCTTATTCAGCAACTTAGGCTTATTAAATAGGCTTATTTCAGCAACTTAGGCGTATTAAATAGCGTTATTTCAGCAACTTAGACTTATTAAATAGGCTTATTCAGCAACTTAGGCTTATTAAATAGCCTTATTAAAAAGGCTTATTTCAGCAACTTAGGCTTATTAAATAGGCTTATTCAGCAACTTAGGCTTATTAAATAGGCTTATTTCAGCAACTTAGACTTATTAAATAGGCCTATTAAATAGGCTTATTAAATAGACTTATTAAATAGGCTCATTAAATACTTATTAAGTAGGCTTATTAACTAGACTTATTAAATAGACTTATTAAATAGGCTTATTAAATAGACTTATTAAATAGGCTTATTAAAAATGCTCATTAAATACTTATTAAATGTGTTTATTAAATAGGCATATTAAATAGGCTTATTAAATAGGCTTATTAAATAGGCTTATTAAATAGGCTTATTAAATAGGCTCAATAAATAGGCTTATTAAATAGGCTCAATAAATAGGCTTATTAAATAGGCTCAAGAAATAAGCTTATTAAATAGGCTCAATAAATAGGCTTATTAAATAGGCTTATTTCAGCAACTTAGGCTTATTAAATAAGCTTATTTCAGCAACTTATGCTTATTAAATAGCATTATTAAACAGGTTTATTTCAGCAAACTTAGGCTTATTAAATAGCATTTTTAAATCAGCAACTTAGGCTCATTATATAGCCTTATTAAATAGGCTTATTTCAGCAACTTAGACTTATTAAATAGGCTTATTCAGCAACTTAGACTTATTAAATAGGTTTATTCAGCAACTTAGGCTTATTAAATAGGCTTATTCAGCAACTTAGGCTTATTAAATAGGTTTATTCAGCAACTTAGGCTTATTAAATAGGCTTATTCAGCAACTTAGGCTTATTAAATAGGCTTATTTCAGCAACTTAGGCGTATTAAATAGCGTTATTTCAGCAACTTAGACTTATTAAATAGGCTTATTTCAGCAACTTAGACTTATTAAATAGGCCTTTTAAATAGGCTTATTAAATAGACTTATTAAATAGGCTCATTAAATACTTATTAAGTAGGCTTATTAACTAGACTTATTAAATAGACTTATTAAATAGGCTTATTAAATAGACTTATTAAATAGGCTTATTAAAAATGCTCATTAAATACTTATTAAATGTGTTTATTAAATAGGCATATTAAAAAGGCTTATTAAATAGGCTTATTAAATAGGCTTATTAAATAGGCTTATTAAATAGGCTCAATAAATAGGCTTATTAAATAGGCTCAATAAATAGGCTTATTAAATAGGCTCAAGAAATAAGCTTATTAAATAGGCTCCATAAATAGGCTTATTAAATAGGCTCATTAAATACTTATTAAATAGGCTTATCAAATAGACTTATTAAATAGCCTTATTAAAAAGGCTTATTAAATAAGCTTATTTCAGCAACTTATGCTTATTAAATAGCCTTATTAAACAGGTTTATTTCAGCAACTTAGGCTTATTAAATAGCATTTTTAAATCAGCAACTTAGGCTCATTATATAGCCTTATTAAATAGGCTTATTTCAGCAACTTAGGCTTATTAAATAAGCTTATTTCAGCAACTTATGCTTATTAAATAGCATTATTAAACAGGTTTATTTCAGCAACTTAGGCTTATTAAATAGCATTTTTAAATCAGCAACTTAGGCTCATTATATAGCCTTATTAAATAGGCTTATTTCAGCAACTTAGACTTATTAAATAGGCTTATTCAGCAACTTAGACTTATTAAATAGGTTTATTCAGCAACTTAGGCTTATTAAATAGGCTTATTCAGCAACTTAGGCTTATTAAATAGGTTTATTCAGCAACTTAGGCTTATTAAATAGGCTTATTCAGCAACTTAGGCTTATTAAATAGGCTTATTTCAGCAACTTAGGCGTATTAAATAGCGTTATTTCAGCAACTTAGACTTATTAAATAGGCTTATTCAGCAACTTAGGCTTATTAAATAGCCTTATTAAAAAGGCTTATTTCAGCAACTTAGGCTTATTAAATAGGCTTATTCAGCAACTTAGGCTTATTAAATAGGCTTATTTCAGCAACTTAGACTTATTAAATAGGCCTATTAAATAGGCTTATTAAATAGACTTATTAAATAGGCTCATTAAATACTTATTAAGTAGGCTTATTAACTAGACTTATTAAATAGACTTATTAAATAGGCTTATTAAATAGACTTATTAAATAGGCTTATTAAAAATGCTCATTAAATACTTATTAAATGTGTTTATTAAATAGGCATATTAAATAGGCTTATTAAATAGGCTTATTAAATAGGCTTATTAAATAGGCTTATTAAATAGGCTCAATAAATAGGCTTATTAAATAGGCTCAATAAATAGGCTTATTAAATAGGCTCAAGAAATAAGCTTATTAAATAGGCTCAATAAATAGGCTTATTAAATAGGCTTATTTCAGCAACTTAGGCTTATTAAATAAGCTTATTTCAGCAACTTATGCTTATTAAATAGCATTATTAAACAGGTTTATTTCAGCAAACTTAGGCTTATTAAATAGCATTTTTAAATCAGCAACTTAGGCTCATTATATAGCCTTATTAAATAGGCTTATTTCAGCAACTTAGACTTATTAAATAGGCTTATTCAGCAACTTAGACTTATTAAATAGGTTTATTCAGCAACTTAGGCTTATTAAATAGGCTTATTCAGCAACTTAGGCTTATTAAATAGGTTTATTCAGCAACTTAGGCTTATTAAATAGGCTTATTCAGCAACTTAGGCTTATTAAATAGGCTTATTTCAGCAACTTAGGCGTATTAAATAGCGTTATTTCAGCAACTTAGACTTATTAAATAGGCTTATTCAGCAACTTAGGCTTATTAAATAGCCTTATTAAAAAGGCTTATTTCAGCAACTTAGGCTTATTAAATAGGCTTATTCAGCAACTTAGGCTTATTAAATAGGCTTATTTTAGCAACTTAGACTTATTAAATAGGCCTATTAAATAGGCTTATTAAATAGACTTATTAAATAGGCTCATTAAATACTTATTAAGTAGGCTTATTAACTAGACTTATTAAATAGACTTATTAAATAGGCTTATTAAATAGACTTATTAAATAGGCTTATTAAAAATGCTCATTAAATACTTATTAAATGTGTTTATTAAATAGGCATATTAAATAGGCTTATTAAATAGGCTTATTAAATAGGCTTATTAAATAGGCTTATTAAATAGGCTCAATAAATAGGCTTATTAAATAGGCTCAATAAATAGGCTTATTAAATAGGCTCAAGAAATAAGCTTATTAAATAGGCTCAATAAATAGGCTTATTAAATAGGCTCATTAAATACTTATTAAATAGGCTTATCAAATAGACTTATTAAATAGCCTTATTAAATAGGCTTATTAAATAGACTTATTAAATAGGCTTATTAAAAAGGCTTATTAAATAAGCTTATTTCAGCAACTTATGCTTATTAAATAGCCTTATTAAACAGGTTTATTTCAGCAACTTAGGCTTATTAAATAGCATTTTTAAATCAGCAACTTAGGCTCATTATATAGCCTTATTAAATAGGCTTATTTCAGCAACTTAGGCTTATTAAATAAGCTTATTTCAGCAACTTATGCTTATTAAATAGCATTATTAAACAGGTTTATTTCAGCAACTTAGGCTTATTAAATAGCATTTTTAAATCAGCAACTTAGGCTCATTATATAGCCTTATTAAATAGGCTTATTTCAGCAACTTAGACTTATTAAATAGGCTTATTCAGCAACTTAGACTTATTAAATAGGTTTATTCAGCAACTTAGGCTTATTAAATAGGCTTATTCAGCAACTTAGGCTTATTAAATAGGTTTATTCAGCAACTTAGGCTTATTAAATAGGCTTATTCAGCAACTTAGGCTTATTAAATAGGCTTATTTCAGCAACTTAGGCTTATTAAATAGGCTCATTCAGCAACTTAGGCTTATTAAATAGGCTCATTCAGCAACTTAGGCTTATTAAATAGGCTTATTTCAGCAACTTAGACTTATTAAATAGGCCTATTATATAGGCTTATTAATTAGGCGTATTTCAGCAACTTAGACTTATTAAATAGGCCTATTAAATAGGCTTATTAAATAGGCTTATTAAATAGGCTTATTTCAGCAACTTAGGCTTATTAAACAGGCTTATTAAATAGGCTTATTTCAGCAACTTAGGCTTATTAAATAGGCTTATTTCAGCAACTTAGACTTATTAAATAGCCTTATTTCAGCAACTTACACTTATTAAATAGGCTTATTTCAGCAACTTAGGCTTATTAAATAGCCTAATTAAGTAGGCTTATTTCAGCAACTTGGGCTTATTAAATAGGCTTATTTCAGCAACTTACGCTGATTAAAAAGGCTTATTTCAGCAACTTAGACTTATTAAATAGCCTTATTTCAGCAACTTAGACTTATTAAATAGGCTTATTTCAGCAACTTATTCTTATTAAATATACTTATTTCAGCAACTTAGGCTTATTAAATAGGCTTATTTCAGCAACTTGGACTTATTAAATAGCCTTATTTCAACAACTTAGGCTTATTAAATAGGCTTATTTCAGCAACTTAGGCTTATTAAATAGCGTTATTTCAGCAACTTAGACTTATTAAATAGGCTTATTTCAGCAACTTAGGCTTATTAAATAGGCTTATTCAGCAACTTAGGCTTATCAAATAGGCTTATTAAATAGGCTTATTTCAGCAACTTAGGCTTATTAAATAGGCATATTCAGCAACTTAGGCTTAATAAATAGGCTCATTCAATACTTATTAAATAGGCTTATTAAACAGGCTTATTAAATAGACTCATTAAATAGGCTCAATATATAGGCTTATTAAATAGGCTTATTAATTAGGCTTATTAAATAGGTTTATTAAATAGACTTATTAAATAGGCTTATTAAATAGGCTCAATAAATAGGCTCATTAAATAGGCTCAATAAATAGGCTTATTAAATAGGCTCAATAAATAGGTTTATTAAATAGGCTCATTAAATACTTATTAAATAGGCTTATTAAATAGACTTATTAAATAGACTTATTAAATAGGCTTATTAAATAGGCTTATTAAATAGGCTTATTAAAAAGGCTTATTAAATAGGCTTATTAAATAGGCTCATTAAATACTTATTAAATAGGTTTATTAAATAGGCGTATTAAATAGGCTTATTAAATAGGCTTATTAAATAGGCTTATTAAATAGACTTATTAAATAGCCTCATTAAATAGGCTTATTTTAGCAACTTAGGCTTATTAAATAGGCTTATTTCAGCAACTTAGGCTCATTAAATAGCGTTATTTCAGCAATTTAGACTTATTAAATAGGCTTATTCAGCAACTTAGGCTTATTAAATAGCCTTATTAAATAGGCTTATTTCAGCAACTTAGGCTTATTAAATAGGCTTATTTCAGCAACTTAGACTTATTAAATAGGCCTATTAAATAGGCTTATTAAATAGACTTATTAAATAGGCTCATTAAATACTTATTAAGTAGGCTTATAAACTAGACTTATTAAATAGACTTATTAAATAGGCTTATTAAATAGACTTATTAAATAGGCTTATTAAAAATGCTCATTAAATACTTATTAAATGTGTTTATTAAATAGGCGTATTAAATAGGCTTATAAAATAGGCTTATTAAATAGGCTTATTAAATAGACTTATTAAATATCCTCATTAAATAGGCTTATTTTAGCAACTTGGGCTTATTAAATAGGTTTATTTCAGCAACTTAGACTTATTAAAGAGCCTTATTAAATAGCCTTATTTCAGCAACTTAGACTTATTAAATAGGCTTATTCAGCAACTTAGGCTTATTAAATAGCCTTATTAAATAGGCTTATTTCAGCAACTTAGACTTATTAAATAGGTTTATTCAGCAACTTAGGCTTATTAAATAGGCTTATTCAGCAACTTAGGCTTATTAAATAGCCTTATTAAATAGGCTTATTTCAGCAACTTAGACTTATTAAATAGGTTTATTCAGCAACTTAGGCTTATTAAATAGGCTTATTAAGCAACTTAGGCTTATTAAATAGGACTATTATAGGCTTATTAAATAGGCTTATTTCAGCAACTTAGACTTATTAAATAGGACTATTATAGGCTTATTAAATAGGCTTATTTCAGCAACTTAGACTTATTAAATAGGCCTATTAAATAGGCTTATTAAATAGGCTTATTAAATAGGCTTATTTCAGCAACTTAGGCTTATTAAACAGGCTAATTAAATAGGCTTATTTCAGCAACTTAGGCTTATTAAATAGGCTTATTTCAGCAACTTAGACTTATTAAATAGCCTTATTTCAGCAAATTACGCTTATTAAATAGGCTTATTTCAGCAACTTAGGCTTATTAAATAGCCTAATTAAGTAGGCTTATTTGAGCAACTTGGGTTTATTAAATAGGCTTATTTCAGCAACTTACGCTGATTAAAAAGGCTTATTTCAGCAACTTAGGCTTATTAAATAGGCTTGTTCAGCAACTTAGGCTTATTAAATAGGCTTATTTCAGCAACTTAGGCTTATTAAATAGGCTCATTCAGAAACTTAGGCTTATTAAATAGGCTTATTTCAGCAAATTAGACTTATTAAATAGGCCTATTAAATAGGTTTATTAAATAGGCTTATTTCAGCAACTTAGACTTATTAAATAGGTCTATTAAATAGGCTTATTAAATAGACTTATTAAATAGGCTCATTAAAAATGCTCATTAAATACTTATTAAATGTGTTTATTAAATAGGCATATTAAAAAGGCTTATTAAATAGGCTTATTAAATAGGCTTATTAAATAGGCTTATTAAATAGGCTCAATAAATAGGCTTATTAAATAGGCTCAATAAATAGGCTTATTAAATAGGCTCAAGAAATAAGCTTATTAAATAGGCTCCATAAATAGGCTTATTAAATAGGCTCATTAAATACTTATTAAATAGGCTTATCAAATAGACTTATTAAATAGCCTTATTAAAAAGGCTTATTAAATAAGCTTATTTCAGCAACTTATGCTTATTAAATAGCCTTATTAAACAGGTTTATTTCAGCAACTTAGGCTTATTAAATAGCATTTTTAAATCAGCAACTTAGGCTCATTATATAGCCTTATTAAATAGGCTTATTTCAGCAACTTAGGCTTATTAAATAAGCTTATTTCAGCAACTTATGCTTATTAAATAGCATTATTAAACAGGTTTATTTCAGCAACTTAGGCTTATTAAATAGCATTTTTAAATCAGCAACTTAGGCTCATTATATAGCCTTATTAAATAGGCTTATTTCAGCAACTTAGACTTATTAAATAGGCTTATTCAGCAACTTAGACTTATTAAATAGGTTTATTCAGCAACTTAGGCTTATTAAATAGGCTTATTCAGCAACTTAGGCTTATTAAATAGGTTTATTCAGCAACTTAGGCTTATTAAATAGGCTTATTCAGCAACTTAGGCTTATTAAATAGGCTTATTTCAGCAACTTAGGCGTATTAAATAGCGTTATTTCAGCAACTTAGACTTATTAAATAGGCTTATTCAGCAACTTAGGCTTATTAAATAGCCTTATTAAAAAGGCTTATTTCAGCAACTTAGGCTTATTAAATAGGCTTATTCAGCAACTTAGGCTTATTAAATAGGCTTATTTCAGCAACTTAGACTTATTAAATAGGCCTATTAAATAGGCTTATTAAATAGACTTATTAAATAGGCTCATTAAATACTTATTAAGTAGGCTTATTAACTAGACTTATTAAATAGACTTATTAAATAGGCTTATTAAATAGACTTATTAAATAGGCTTATTAAAAATGCTCATTAAATACTTATTAAATGTGTTTATTAAATAGGCATATTAAATAGGCTTATTAAATAGGCTTATTAAATAGGCTTATTAAATAGGCTTATTAAATAGGCTCAATAAATAGGCTTATTAAATAGGCTCAATAAATAGGCTTATTAAATAGGCTCAAGAAATAAGCTTATTAAATAGGCTCAATAAATAGGCTTATTAAATAGGCTTATTTCAGCAACTTAGGCTTATTAAATAAGCTTATTTCAGCAACTTATGCTTATTAAATAGCATTATTAAACAGGTTTATTTCAGCAAACTTAGGCTTATTAAATAGCATTTTTAAATCAGCAACTTAGGCTCATTATATAGCCTTATTAAATAGGCTTATTTCAGCAACTTAGACTTATTAAATAGGCTTATTCAGCAACTTAGACTTATTAAATAGGTTTATTCAGCAACTTAGGCTTATTAAATAGGCTTATTCAGCAACTTAGGCTTATTAAATAGGTTTATTCAGCAACTTAGGCTTATTAAATAGGCTTATTCAGCAACTTAGGCTTATTAAATAGGCTTATTTCAGCAACTTAGGCGTATTAAATAGCGTTATTTCAGCAACTTAGACTTATTAAATAGGCTTATTCAGCAACTTAGGCTTATTAAATAGCCTTATTAAAAAGGCTTATTTCAGCAACTTAGGCTTATTAAATAGGCTTATTCAGCAACTTAGGCTTATTAAATAGGCTTATTTTAGCAACTTAGACTTATTAAATAGGCCTATTAAATAGGCTTATTAAATAGACTTATTAAATAGGCTCATTAAATACTTATTAAGTAGGCTTATTAACTAGACTTATTAAATAGACTTATTAAATAGGCTTATTAAATAGACTTATTAAATAGGCTTATTAAAAATGCTCATTAAATACTTATTAAATGTGTTTATTAAATAGGCATATTAAATAGGCTTATTAAATAGGCTTATTAAATAGGCTTATTAAATAGGCTTATTAAATAGGCTCAATAAATAGGCTTATTAAATAGGCTCAATAAATAGGCTTATTAAATAGGCTCAAGAAATAAGCTTATTAAATAGGCTCAATAAATAGGCTTATTAAATAGGCTCATTAAATACTTATTAAATAGGCTTATCAAATAGACTTATTAAATAGCCTTATTAAATAGGCTTATTAAATAGACTTATTAAATAGGCTTATTAAAAAGGCTTATTAAATAAGCTTATTTCAGCAACTTATGCTTATTAAATAGCCTTATTAAACAGGTTTATTTCAGCAACTTAGGCTTATTAAATAGCATTTTTAAATCAGCAACTTAGGCTCATTATATAGCCTTATTAAATAGGCTTATTTCAGCAACTTAGGCTTATTAAATAAGCTTATTTCAGCAACTTATGCTTATTAAATAGCATTATTAAACAGGTTTATTTCAGCAACTTAGGCTTATTAAATAGCATTTTTAAATCAGCAACTTAGGCTCATTATATAGCCTTATTAAATAGGCTTATTTCAGCAACTTAGACTTATTAAATAGGCTTATTCAGCAACTTAGACTTATTAAATAGGTTTATTCAGCAACTTAGGCTTATTAAATAGGCTTATTCAGCAACTTAGGCTTATTAAATAGGTTTATTCAGCAACTTAGGCTTATTAAATAGGCTTATTCAGCAACTTAGGCTTATTAAATAGGCTTATTTCAGCAACTTAGGCTTATTAAATAGGCTCATTCAGCAACTTAGGCTTATTAAATAGGCTCATTCAGCAACTTAGGCTTATTAAATAGGCTTATTTCAGCAACTTAGACTTATTAAATAGGCCTATTATATAGGCTTATTAATTAGGCGTATTTCAGCAACTTAGACTTATTAAATAGGCCTATTAAATAGGCTTATTAAATAGGCTTATTAAATAGGCTTATTTCAGCAACTTAGGCTTATTAAACAGGCTTATTAAATAGGCTTATTTCAGCAACTTAGGCTTATTAAATAGGCTTATTTCAGCAACTTAGACTTATTAAATAGCCTTATTTCAGCAACTTACACTTATTAAATAGGCTTATTTCAGCAACTTAGGCTTATTAAATAGCCTAATTAAGTAGGCTTATTTCAGCAACTTGGGCTTATTAAATAGGCTTATTTCAGCAACTTACGCTGATTAAAAAGGCTTATTTCAGCAACTTAGACTTATTAAATAGCCTTATTTCAGCAACTTAGACTTATTAAATAGGCTTATTTCAGCAACTTATTCTTATTAAATATACTTATTTCAGCAACTTAGGCTTATTAAATAGGCTTATTTCAGCAACTTGGACTTATTAAATAGCCTTATTTCAACAACTTAGGCTTATTAAATAGGCTTATTTCAGCAACTTAGGCTTATTAAATAGCGTTATTTCAGCAACTTAGACTTATTAAATAGGCTTATTTCAGCAACTTAGGCTTATTAAATAGGCTTATTCAGCAACTTAGGCTTATCAAATAGGCTTATTAAATAGGCTTATTTCAGCAACTTAGGCTTATTAAATAGGCATATTC
The DNA here is from genome assembly GCF_048934315.1 of Petromyzon marinus. NCBI lineage: Eukaryota > Metazoa > Chordata > Hyperoartia > Petromyzontiformes > Petromyzontidae > Petromyzon > Petromyzon marinus. Next base: position 153,853 of record NW_027422755.1, read on the forward strand.
AGCAACTTAGGCTTAATAAATAGGCTCATTCAATACTTATTAAATAGGCTTATTAAACAGGCTTATTAAATAGACTCATTAAATAGGCTCAATATATAGGCTTATTAAATAGGCTTATTAATTAGGCTTATTAAATAGGTTTATTAAATAGACTTATTAAATAGGCTTATTAAATAGGCTCAATAAATAGGCTCATTAAATAGGCTCAATAAATAGGCTTATTAAATAGGCTCAATAAATAGGTTTATTAAATAGGCTCATTAAATACTTATTAAATAGGCTTATTAAATAGACTTATTAAATAGACTTATTAAATAGGCTTATTAAATAGGCTTATTAAATAGGCTTATTAAAAAGGCTTATTAAATAGGCTTATTAAATAGGCTCATTAAATACTTATTAAATAGGTTTATTAAATAGGCGTATTAAATAGGCTTATTAAATAGGCTTATTAAATAGGCTTATTAAATAGACTTATTAAATAGCCTCATTAAATAGGCTTATTTTAGCAACTTAGGCTTATTAAATAGGCTTATTTCAGCAACTTAGGCTCATTAAATAGCGTTATTTCAGCAATTTAGACTTATTAAATAGGCTTATTCAGCAACTTAGGCTTATTAAATAGCCTTATTAAATAGGCTTATTTCAGCAACTTAGGCTTATTAAATAGGCTTATTTCAGCAACTTAGACTTATTAAATAGGCCTATTAAATAGGCTTATTAAATAGACTTATTAAATAGGCTCATTAAATACTTATTAAGTAGGCTTATAAACTAGACTTATTAAATAGACTTATTAAATAGGCTTATTAAATAGACTTATTAAATAGGCTTATTAAAAATGCTCATTAAATACTTATTAAATGTGTTTATTAAATAGGCGTATTAAATAGGCTTATAAAATAGGCTTATTAAATAGGCTTATTAAATAGACTTATTAAATATCCTCATTAAATAGGCTTATTTTAGCAACTTGGGCTTATTAAATAGGTTTATTTCAGCAACTTAGACTTATTAAAGAGCCTTATTAAATAGCCTTATTTCAGCAACTTAGACTTATTAAATAGGCTTATTCAGCAACTTAGGCTTATTAAATAGCCTTATTAAATAGGCTTATTTCAGCAACTTAGACTTATTAAATAGGTTTATTCAGCAACTTAGGCTTATTAAATAGGCTTATTCAGCAACTTAGGCTTATTAAATAGCCTTATTAAATAGGCTTATTTCAGCAACTTAGACTTATTAAATAGGTTTATTCAGCAACTTAGGCTTATTAAATAGGCTTATTAAGCAACTTAGGCTTATTAAATAGGACTATTATAGGCTTATTAAATAGGCTTATTTCAGCAACTTAGACTTATTAAATAGGACTATTATAGGCTTATTAAATAGGCTTATTTCAGCAACTTAGACTTATTAAATAGGCCTATTAAATAGGCTTATTAAATAGGCTTATTAAATAGGCTTATTTCAGCAACTTAGGCTTATTAAACAGGCTAATTAAATAGGCTTATTTCAGCAACTTAGGCTTATTAAATAGGCTTATTTCAGCAACTTAGACTTATTAAATAGCCTTATTTCAGCAAATTACGCTTATTAAATAGGCTTATTTCAGCAACTTAGGCTTATTAAATAGCCTAATTAAGTAGGCTTATTTGAGCAACTTGGGTTTATTAAATAGGCTTATTTCAGCAACTTACGCTGATTAAAAAGGCTTATTTCAGCAACTTAGGCTTATTAAATAGGCTTGTTCAGCAACTTAGGCTTATTAAATAGGCTTATTTCAGCAACTTAGGCTTATTAAATAGGCTCATTCAGAAACTTAGGCTTATTAAATAGGCTTATTTCAGCAAATTAGACTTATTAAATAGGCCTATTAAATAGGTTTATTAAATAGGCTTATTTCAGCAACTTAGACTTATTAAATAGGTCTATTAAATAGGCTTATTAAATAGACTTATTAAATAGGCTCATTAAATACTTATTAAATAGGCTTATTAAATAGGCGTATTAAATAGACTTATTAAATAGGCTCAATAAATAGGCTTATTAAATAGGCTTATTAAATAGGGTCAATAAATAGGCTTATTAAATAGGCTTATTAAATAGACTTATTAAATAGGCTTATTAAATAGGCTCAATAAATAGGCTTATTAAATAGGCTCAATAAATAGGCTTATTAAATAGGCTCAATAAATAGGCTTATTAAATAGGCTCAATAAATAGGCTTATTAAATAGGCTCATTAAATACTTATTAAATAGGCTTATTAAATAGACTTATTAAATAGACTTATTAAAAAGGCTTATTAAATAGACTTATTAAATAGGCTTATTAAAAAGGCTTATTAAATAGCCTTATTTCAGCAACTTAGACTTATTAAATAGGCTTATTTCAGCAACTTAGGCTTATTAAATAGGCTTATTCAGCAACTTAGGCTTATCAAATAGGCTTATTAAATAGGCTTATTTCAGCAACTTAGGCTTATTAAATAGGCTTATTCAGCAACTTAGGCTTATTAAATAGGCTCATTCAATACTTATTAAATAGGCTTATTAAACAGGCTTATTAAATAGATTCATTAAATAGGCTCAATATATAGGCTTATTACATAGGCTTATTAATTAGGCTTATTAAATAGGTTTATTAAATAGACTTATTAAATAGGCTTATTAAATAGGCTCAATAAATAGGCTCATTAAATAGGCTCAATAAATAGGCTCATTAAATAGGCTCAATAAATAGGCTTATTAAATAGGCTCAATAAATAGGCTTATTAAATAGGCTCATTAAATACTTATTAAATAGGCTCAATAAATAGACTTATTAAATAGACTTATTAAATAGGCTTATTAAATAGGCTTATTAAATAGGCTTATTAAAAAGGCTTATTAAATAGGCTTATTAAATAGGCTCATTAAATACTTATTAAATAGGTTTATTAAATAGGCGTATTAAATAGGCTTATTAAATAGGCTTATTAAATAGGCTTATTAAATAGACTTATAAAATTGCCTCATTAAATAGGCTTATTTTAGCAACTTAGGCTTATTAAATAGGCTTATTTCAGCAACTTAGGCGTATTAAATAGCGTTATTTCAGCAACTTAGACTTATTAAATAGGCTTATTCAGCAACTTAGGCTTATTAAATAGCCTTATTAAATAGGCTTATTTCAGCAACTTAGGCTTATTAAATAGGCTTATGTCAGCAACTTAGACTTATTAAAAAGGCTTATTTCAGCAACTTAGGCTTATTAAATAGGCTTATTCAGCAACTTAGGCTTATTAAATAGGCTTATTTCAGCAACTTAGACTTATTAAATAGGCCTATTAAATAGGCTTATTAAATAGACTTATTAAATAGGCTCATTAAATACTTATTAAGTAGGCTTATTAACTAGACTTATTAAATAGACTTATTAAATAGGCTTATTAAATAGACTTATTAAATAGGCTTATTAAAAATGCTCATTAAATACTTATTAAATGTGTTTATTAAATAGGCATATTAAATAGGCTTATTAAATAGGCTTATTAAATAGGCTTATTAAATAGGCTTATTAAATAGGCTCAATAAATAGGCTTATTAAATAGGCTCAATAAATAGGCTTATTAAATAGGCTCAATAAATAGGCTTATTAAATAGGCTCAATAAATAGGCTTATTAAATAGGCTCATTAAATACTTATTAAATAGGCTCATCAAATAGACTTATTAAATAGCCTTATTAAATAGGCTTATTAAATAGACTTATTAAATAGGCTTATTAAAAAGGCGTATTAAATAGACTTATTAAAAAGGCTTATTTTAGCAACTTAGGCTTATTAAATAGGTTTATTTCAGCAACTTAGACTTATTAAATAGCCTTATTAAATAGGCTTATTTCAGCAACTTAGGCTTATTAAATAAGCTTATTTCAGCAACTTATGCTTATTAAATAGCCTTATTAAACAGGTTTATTTCAGCAACTTAGGCTTATTAAATAGCATTTTTAAATCAGCAACTTAGGCTCATTATATAGCCTTATTAAATAGGCTTATTTCAGCAACTTAGGCTCATTAAATAAGCTTCTTTCAGCAACTTATGCTTATTAAATAGCATTATTAAACAGGTTTATTTCAGCAACTTAGGCTTATTAAATAGCATTTTTAAATCAGCAACTTAGGCTCATTATATAGCCTTATTAAATAGGCTTATTTCAGCAACTTAGACTTATTAAATAGGCTTATTCAGCAACTTAGGCTTATTAAATAGCCTTATTAAATAGGCTTATTTCAGCAACTTAGACTTATTAAATAGGTTTATTCAGCAACTTAGGCTTATTAAATAGGCTTATTCAGCAACTTAGACTTATTAAATAGGTTTATTCAGCAACTTAGGCTTATTAAATAGGCTTATTTCAGCAACTTAGGCTTATTAAATAGGCTCATTCAGCAACTTAGGCTTATTAAATAGGCTTATTTCAGCAACTTAGACTTATTAAATAGGCCTATTATATAGGCTTATTAATTAGGCTTATTTCAGCAACTTAGACTTATTAAATAGGCCTATTAAATAGGCTTATTAAATAGGCTTATTAAATAGGCTTATTTCAGCAACTTAGGCTTATTAAATAGGCTTATTTCAGCAACTTAGACTTATTAAATAGCCTTATTTCAGCAACTTACACTTATTAAATAGGCTTATTTCAGCAACTTAGGCTTATTAAATAGCCTAATTAAGTAGGCTTATTTCAGCAACTTGGGCTTATTAAATAGGCTTATTTCAGCAACTTACGCTGATTAAAAAGGCTTATTTCAGCAACTTAGACTTATTAAATAGGCTTATTTCAGCAACTTATTCTTATTAAATATACTTGTTTCAGCAACTTAGGCTTATTAGATAGGCTTATTTCAACAACTTGGACTTATTAAATAGCCTTATTTCAACAACTTAGGCTTATTAAATAGGCTTATTTCAGCAACTTAGGCTTATTAAATAGCGTTATTTCAGCAACTTAGACTTATTAAATAGGCTTATTTCAGCAACTTAGGCTTATTAAATAGGCTTATTCAGCAACTTAGGCTTATCAAATAGGCTTATTAAATAGGCTTATTTCAGCAACTTAGGCTTATTAAATAGGCATATTCAGCAACTTAGGCTTATTAAATAGGCTCATTCAATACTTATTAAATAGGCTTATTAAACAGGCTTATTAAATAGACTCATTAAATAGGCTCAATATATAGGCTTATTAAATAGGCTTATTAATTAGGCTTATTAAATAGGTTTATTAAATAGACTTATTAAATAGGCTTATTAAATAGGCTCAATAAATAGGCTCATTAAATAGGCTCAATAAATAGGCTTATTAAATAGGCTCAATAAATAGGTTTATTAAATAGGCTCATTAAATACTTATTAAATAGGCTTATTAAACAGGCTTATTAAATAGACTCATTAAATAGGCTCAATATATAGGCTTATTAAATAGGCTTATTAATTAGGCTTATTAAATAGGTTTATTAAATAGACTTATTAAATAGGCTTATTAAATAGACTTATTAAATAGACTTATTAAATAGGCTTATTAAATAGGCTTATTAAATAGGCTTATTAAAAAGGCTTATTAAATAGGCTTATTAAATAGGCTCATTAAATACTTATTAAATAGGTTTATTAAATAGGCGTATTAAATAGGCTTATTAAATAGGCTTATTAAATAGGCTTATTAAATAGACTTATTAAATAGCCTCATTAAATAGGCTTATTTTAGCAACTTAGGCTTATTAAATAGGTGTATTTCAGCAACTTAGACTTATTAAATAGCCTTATTAAATAGGCTTATTTCAGCAACTTAGGCTTATTAAATAAGCTTATTTCAGCAACTTATGCTTATTAAATAGCCTTATTAAACAGGTTTATTTCAGCAACTTAGGCTTATTAAATAGCATTTTTAAATCAGCAACTTAGGCTCATTATATAGCCTTATTAAATAGGCTTATTTCAGCAACTTAGGCTTATTAAATAAGCTTCTTTCAGCAACTTATGCTTATTAAATAGCATTATTAAACAGGTTTATTTCAGCAACTTAGGCTTATTAAATAGCATTTTTAAATCAGCAACTTAGGCTCATTATATAGCCTTATTAAATAGGCTTATTTCAGCAACTTAGACTTATTAAATAGGCTTATTCAGCAACTTAGGCTTATTAAATAGCCTTATTAAATAGGCTTATTTCAGCAACTTAGACTTATTAAATAGGTGTATTCAGCAACTTAGGCTTATTAAATAGGCTTATTCAGCAACTTAGACTTATTAAATAGGTTTATTCAGCAACTTAGGCTTATTAAATAGGCTTATTTCAGCAACTTAGGCTTATTAAATAGGCTCATTCAGCAACTTAGGCTTATTAAATAGGCTTATTTCAGCAACTTAGACTTATTAAATAGGCCTATTATATAGGCTTATTAATTAGGCTTATTTCAGCAACTTAGACTTATTAAATAGGCCTATTAAATAGGCTTATTAAATAGGCTTATTAAACAGGCTTATTTCAGCAACTTAGGCTTATTAAATAGGCTTATTTCAGCAACTTAGACTTATTAAATAGCCTTATTTCAGCAACTTACACTTATTAAATAGGCTTATTTCAGCAACTTAGGCTTATTAAATAGCCTAATTAAGTAGGCTTATTTCAGCAACTTGGGCTTATTAAATAGGCTTATTTCAGCAACTTACGCTGATTAAAAAGGCTTATTTCAGCAACTTAGACTTATTAAATAGGCTTATTTCAGCAACTTATTCTTATTAAATATACTTATTTCAGCAACTTAGGCTTATTAAATAGGCTTATTTCAGCAACTTGGACTTATTAAATAGCCTTATTTCAACAACTTAGGCTTATTAAATAGGCTTATTTCAGCAACTTAGGCTTATTAAATAGCGTTATTTCAGCAACTTAGACTTATTAAATAGGCTTATTTCAGCAACTTAGGCTTATTAAATAGGCTTATTCAGCAACTTAGGCTTATCAAATAGGCTTATTAAATAGGCTTATTTCAGCAACTTAGGCTTATTAAATAGGCATATTCAGCAACTTAGGCTTATTAAATAGGCTCATTCAATACTTATTAAATAGGCTTATTAAACAGGCTTATTAAATAGACTCATTAAATAGGCTCAATATATAGGCTTATTAAATAGGCTTATTAATTAGGCTTATTAAATAGGTTTATTAAATAGACTTATTAAATAGGCTTATTAAATAGGCTCAATAAATAGGCTCATTAAATAGGCTCAATAAATATGCTTATTAAATAGGCTCAATAAATAGGTTTATTAAATAGGCTCATTAAATACTTATTAAATAGGCTTATTAAATAGACTTATTAAATAGACTTATTAAATAGGCTTATTAAATAGGCTTATTAAATAGGCTTATTAAATAGGCTTATTAAATAGACTTATTAAATAGCCTCATTAAATAGGCTTATTTTAGCAACTTAGGCTTATTAAATAGGTTTATTTCAGCAACTTAGACTTATTAAATAGCCTTATTAAATAGGCTTATTTCAGCAACTTAGGCTTATTAAATAAGCTTATTTCAGCAACTTATGCTTATTAAATAGCCTTATTAAACAGGTTTATTTCAGCAACTTAGGCTTATTAAATAGCATTTTAAATCAGCAACTTAGGCTCATTATATAGCCTTATTAAATAGGCTTATTTCAGCAACTTAGGCTTATTAAATAAGCTTCTTTCAGCAACTTATGCTTATTAAATAGCATTATTAAACAGGTTTATTTCAGCAACTTAGGCTTATTAAATAGCATTTTTAAATCAGCAACTTAGGCTCATTATATAGCCTTATTAAATAGGCTTATTTCAGCAACTTAGACTTATTAAATAGGCTTATTCAGCAACTTATTAAATAGGCTTATTCAGCAACTTAGGCTTATTAAATAGCCTTATTAAATAGGCTTATTTTAGCAACTTGGGCTTATTAAATAGGTTTATTTCAGCAACTTAGACTTATTAAAGAGCCTTATAAAATAGGCTTATTTCAGCAACTTAGGCTTATTAAATAAGCTTATTTCAGCAACTTATGCTTATTAAATAGCCTTATTAAACAGGTTTATTTCAGCAAATTAGGCTTATTAAATAGGCTTATTTCAGCAACTTAGGCTTATTAAATAGGCTTGTTCAGCAACTTAGGCTTATTAAATAGGCTTATTTCAGCAACTTAGGCTTATTAAATAGGCTCATTCAGAAACTTAGGCTTATTAAATAGGCTTATTTCAGCAAATTAGACATTAAATAGGCCTATTAAATAGGTTTATTAAATAGGCTTATTTCAGCAACTTAGACTTATTAAATAGGTCTATTAAATAGGCTTATTAAATAGACTTATTAAATAGGCTCATTAAATACTTATTAAATAGGCTTATTAAATAGGCGTATTAAATAGACTTATTAAATAGGCTCAATAAATAGGCTTATTAAATAGGCTTATTAAATAGGGTCAATAAATAGGCTTATTAAATAGGCTTATTAAATAGACTTATTAAATAGGCTTATTAAATAGGCTCAATAAATAGGCTTATTAAATAGGCTCAATAAATAGGCTTATTAAATAGGCTCAATAAATAGGCTTATTAAATAGGCTCAATAAATAGGCTTATTAAATAGGCTCATTAAATACTTATTAAATAGGCTTATTAAATAGACTTATTAAATAGACTTATTAAAAAGGCTTATTAAATAGACTTATTAAATAGGCTTATTAAAAAGGCTTATTAAATAGCCTTATTTCAGCAACTTAGACTTATTAAATAGGCTTATTTCAGCAACTTAGGCTTATTAAATAGGCTTATTCAGCAACTTAGGCTTATCAAATAGGCTTATTAAATAGGCTTATTTCAGCAACTTAGGCTTATTAAATAGGCATATTCAGCAACTTAGGCTTATTAAATAGGCTCATTCAATACTTATTAAATAGGCTTATTAAACAGGCTTATTAAATAGACTCATTAAATAGGCTCAATATATAGGCTTATTAAATAGGCTTATTAATTAGGCTTATTAAATAGGTTTATTAAATAGACTTATTAAATAGGCTTATTAAATAGGCTCAATAAATAGGCTCATTAAATAGGCTCAATAAATAGGCTTATTAAATAGGCTCAATAAATAGGTTTATTAAATAGGCTCATTAAATACTTATTAAATAGGCTTATTAAATAGACTTATTAAATAGACTTATTAAATAGGCTTATTAAATAGGCTTATTAAATAGGCTTATTAAAAAGGCTTATTAAATAGGCTTATTAAATAGGCTCATTAAATACTTATTAAATAGGTTTATTAAATAGGCGTATTAAATAGGCTTATTAAATAGGCTTATTAAATAGGCTTATTAAATAGACTTATTAAATAGCCTCATTAAATAGGCTTATTTTAGCAACTTAGGCTTATTAAATAGGCTTATTTCAGCAACTTAGGCTTATTAAATAGCGTTATTTCAGCAATTTAGACTTATTAAATAGGCTTATTCAGCAACTTAGGCTTATTAAATAGACTTATTAAATAGGCTTATTTCAGCAACTTAGGCTTATTAAATAGGCTTATTTCAGCAACTTAGACTTATTAAATAGGCCTATTAAATAGGCTTATTAAATAGACTTATTAAATAGGCTCATTAAATACTTATTAAGTAGGCTTATAAACTAGACTTATTAAATAGGCGTATTAAATAGGCTTATTAAATAGGCTTATTAAATAGGCTTATTAAATAGACTTATTAAATATCCTCATTAAATAGGCTTATTTTAGCAACTTGGGCTTATTAAATAGGTTTATTTCAGCAACTTAGACTTATTAAAGAGCCTTATAAAATAGGCTTATTTCAGCAACTTAGGCTTATTAAATAAGCTTATTTCAGCAACTTATGCTTATTAAATAGCCTTATTAAACAGGTTTATTTCAGCAAATTAGGCTTATTAAATAGCATTTTTAAATCGGTTTATTTCAGCAACTTAGACTTATTAAATAGGCTTATTTCAGCAACTTAGACGTATTAAATAGGCCTATTATATAGGCTTATTAAATAGCCTTATTTCAGCAACTTAGACTTATTAAATAGGCCTATTAAATAGGCTTATTAAATAGGCTTATTAAATAGGCTTATTTCAGCAACTTAGGCTTATTAAACAGGCTTATTAAATAGGCTTATTTCAGCAACTTAGGCTTATTAAATAGGCTTATTTCAGCAACTTAGACTTATTAAATAGCCTTATTTCAGCAACTTACACTTATTAAATAGGCTTATTTCAGCAACTTAGGCTTATTAAATAGCCTAATTAAGTAGGCTTATTTCAGCAACTTGGGCTTATTAAATAGGCTTATTTCAGCAACTTACGCTGATTAAAAAGGCTTATTTCAGCAACTTAGACTTATTAAATAGCCTTATTTCAGCAACTTAGACTTATTAAATAGGCTTATTTCAGCAACTTATTCTTATTAAATATACTTATTTCAGCAACTTAGGCTTTTTAAATAGGTTTATTTCAGCAACTTGGACTTATTAAATAGCCTTATTTCAGCAACTTAGGCTTATTAAATAGGCTTATTTCAGCAACTTAGGCTTATTAAATATAGTTATTTCAGCAACTTATACTTATTAAATAGGCTTATTTCAGCAACTTAGGCTTATTAAATAGGCTTATTCAGCAACTTAGGCTTATCAAATAGGCTTATTAAATAGGCTTATTTCAGCAACTTAGGCTTATTAAATAGGCTTATTCAGCAACTTAGACTTATTAAATAGGCCTATTAAATAGGCTTATTAAATAGACTTATTAAATAGGCTCATTAAATACTTATTAAGTAGGCTTATTAACTAGACTTATTAAATAGACTTATTAAATAGGCTTATTAAATAGACTTATTAAATAGGCTTATTAAAAATGCTCATTAAATACTTATTAAATGTGTTTATTAAATAGGCGTATTAAATAGGCTTATTAAATAGGCTTATTAAATAGGCTTATTAAATAGACTTATTAAATATCCTCATTAAATAGGCTTATTTTAGCAACTTGGGCTTATTAAATAGGTTTATTTCAGCAACTTAGACTTATTAAAGAGCCTTATAAAATAGGCTTATTTCAGCAACTTAGGCTTATTAAATAAGCTTATTTCAGCAACTTATGCTTATTAAATAGCCTTATTAAACAGGTTTATTTCAGCAACTTAGGCTTATTAAATAGCATTTTTAAATAGGTTTATTTCAGCAACTTAGACTTATTAAATATACCTTTTTAAATAGGCTTAGTTCAGAAACACAGGCTTATTAAATAGTCTTATTTCAGCAACTTAGGCTCATTAAATAGCCTTATTAAATAGGCTTATTTCAGCAACTTAAGCTTATTAAATAGGCTTATTTCAGCAACTTAGACTTATTAAATAGCCTTATTTCAGCAACTTAGGCTTATTAAATAGCCTTATTAAATAGGCTTATTTCAGCAACTTAGACTTATTAAATAGGTTTATTCAGCAACTTAGGCTTATTAAATAGGCTTATTCAGCAACTTAGGCTCATTAAATAGGCTTATTTCAGCAACTTAGACTTATTAAATAGGTTTATTCAGCAACTTAGGCTTATTAAATAGGCTCATTCAGAAACTTAGGCTTATTAAACAGGCTTATTTCAGCAACTTAGACTTATTAAATAGGCCTATTAAATAGACTGATTAAATAGGCTCATTAAATACTTATGAAATAGGCTTATTAAATAGACTTATTAAATAGACTTATTAAATAGGCTCATTAAATACTCATTAAATATGTTTATTAAATAGGTGTATTAATTAGGCTTATTAAATAGACTTATTAAATAGGCTCAATAAATCAGCTTATTAAATAGGCTTATTAAATAGGCTCAATAAATAGGCTTATTAAATAGGCTTATTAAATAGGCTTATTAAATAGACTTATTAAATCGGCTTATTAAATAGGCTCAATAAATAGGCTTATTAAATAGGCTCAATAAATATGCTTATTAAATAGGCTCAATAAATAGGCTTATTAAATAGGCTCAATAAATAGGCTTATTAAATAGGCTCATTAAATACTTATTAAATAGGCTTATTAAATAGACTTATTAAATAGACTTATTAAATAGGCTTATTAAATAGACTTATTAAATAGTCTTATTAAAAAAGCTTATTAAATAGACTTATTAAATAGGCTCATTAAATACTCATTAAATATGTTTATTAAATAGGTGTATTAATTAGGCTTATTAAATAGGCTTATTAAATAGGCTTATTAAATAGACTTATTAAATAGACTTATTAAATAGACTTATTAAATAGACTTATTAAATAGGCTCATTAAATACTTATTAAATAGGCTTATTAAATAGGCTTATTAAATAGACTTATTAAATAGGCTCAATAAATAGGCTTATTAAATAGGCTTATTAAATAGACTTATTAAATAGGCACAATAAATCGGCTTATTAAATAGGCTTATTAAATAGGCTCAATAAATAGGCTTATTAAATAGGCTTATTAAATAGGCTTATTAAATAGACTTATTAAATCGGCTTATTAAATAGGCTTATTAAATAGACTTATTAAATAGGCTCAATAAATAGGCTTATTAAATAGGCTTATTAAATAGACTTATTAAATAGGCTCAATAAATCGGCTTATTAAATAGGCTTATTAAATAGGCTCAATAAATAGGCTTATTAAATAGGCTTATTAAATAGGCTTATTAAATAGACTTATTAAATCGGCTTATTAAATAGGCTCAATAAATAGGCTTATTAAATAGGCTGAATAAATATGCTTATTAAATAGGCTCATTAAATACTTATTAAATAGGCTTATTAAATAGACTTATTAAATAGACTTATTAAATAGGCTTATTAAATAGACTTATTAAATAGTCTTATTAAAAAGGCTTATTAAATAGACTTATTAAATAGGCTCATTAAATACTCATTAAATATGTTTATTAAATAGGTGTATTAATTAGGCTTATTAAATAGACTTATTAAATAGGCTCAATAAATAGGCTTATTAAATAGGCTTATTAAATAGGCTTATTAAATAGACTTATTAAATCGGCTTATTAAATAGGCTCAATAAATAGGCTTATTAAATAGGCTCAATAAATATGCTTATTAAATAGGCTCAATAAATAGGCTTATTAAATAGGCTCAATAAATAGGCTTATTAAATAGGCTCATTAAATACTTATTAAATAGGCTTATTAAATAGTCTTATTAAAAAGGCTTATTAAATAGACTTATTAAATAGGCTCATTAAATACTCATTAAATATGTTTATTAAATAGGTGTATTAATTAGGCTTATTAAATAGACTTATTAAATAGGCTCAATAAATCAGCTTATTAAATAGGCTTATTAAATAGGCTCAATAAATAGGCTTATTAAATAGGCTTATTAAATAGGCTTATTAAATAGACTTATTAAATCGGCTTATTAAATAGGCTCAAAAAATAGGCTTATTAAATAGGCTCAATAAATATGCTTATTAAATAGGCTCAATAAATAGGCTTATTAAATAGGCTCAATAAATAGGCTTATTAAATAGGCTCATTAAATACGTATTATATAGGCTTAGTAAATAGACTTATTAAATAGACTTATTAAATAGGCTTATTAAATAGACTTATTAAATAGTCTTATTAAAAAGGCTTATTAAATAGACTTATTAAATAGGCTCATTAAATACTCATTAAATATGTTTATTAAATAGGTGTATTAATTAGGCTTATTAAATAGGCTTATTAAATAGACTTATTAAATAGGCTTATTAAATAGACTTATTAAATAGCCTCATGAAATAGGCTTATTTTAGCAACTTAGGCTTATTAAATAGGTTTATTTCAGCAACTTAGACTTATTAAAGAGCCTTATTAAATAGGCTTATTTCAGCAACTTAGGCTTATTAAATAGGCTTATTAAACAGGTTTATTTCAGCAACTTAGGCTTATTAAATAGCATTTTTAAATAGGTTTATTTCAGCAACTTAGACTTATTAAATATACCTTTTTAAATAGGCTTAGTTCAGAAACTTAGGCTTATTAAATAGTCTTATTTCAGCAACTTAGGCACATTAAATAGCCTTATGAAATAGGCTTATTTCAGCAACTTAGGCTTATTAAATAGCCGTATTAAATAGGCTTATTTCAGCAACTTAGACTTATTAAATAGGTTTATTCAGCAACTTAGGCTTATTAAATAGGCTTATTCAGCAACTTAGGCTTATTAAATAGGCTTATTTCAGCAACTTAGACTTATTAAATAGGCCTATTAAATAGGCTTATTAAATAGGCTTATTTCAGCAACTTAGACTTATTAAATAGTCCTATTAAATAGGCTTATTAAATAGACTTATTAAATAGGCTCATTAAATACTTATTAAATAGGCTTATTAAATAGGCTTATTAAATAGACTTATTAAATAGGCTCAATAAATCGGCTTATTAAATAGGCTTATTAAATAGGCTCAATAAATAGGCTTATTAAATAGGCTTATTAAATAGGCTTATTAAATAGACTTATTAAATCGGCTTATTAAATAGGCTCAATAAATAGGCTCAATAAATATGCCTATTAAATAGGCTCAATAAATAGGCTTATTAAATAGACTTATTAAATAGACTTATTAAATAGTCTTATTAAATAGACTTATTAAATAGTCTTATTAAATAGACTTATTAAATAGTCTTATTAAAAAGGCTTATTAAATAGACTTATTAAAAAGGCTCATTAAATAGGCTTATTAAATAGGCTCAATAAATAGGCTTATTAAATAGGCTCAATAAATAGGCTTATTAAATAGGCTCAATAAATAGGCTTATTAAATAGGCTAATTAAATACTTATTAAATAGACTTATTAAATAGACTCATTAAATAGGCTTATTAAATAAGCTTATTAAATAGGCTTATTAAATAGGCTTATTAAATAGACGTATTAAATAGCCTCATTAAATAGGCTTATTTTAGCAACTTAGGCTTATTAAATAGGTTTATTTCAGCAACTTAGACTTATTAAAGAGCCTTATTAAATAGGCTTATTTCAGCAACTTAGGCTTATTAAATAAGCTTATTTCAGCAACTTATTCTTATTAAATAGCCTTATTAAACAGGTTTATTTCAGCAACTTAGGCTTATTAAATAGCATTTTTAAATAGGTTTATTTCAGCAACTTAGACTTATTAAATATACCTTTTTAAATAGGCTTAGTTCAGAAACACAGGCTTATTAAATAGTCTTATTTCAGCAACTTAGGCTCATTAAATAGCCTTATTAAATAGGCTTATTTCAGCAACTTAGGCTTATTAAATAGGCTTTTTTCAGCAACTTATACTTATTAAATAGCCTTATTTCAGCAACTTAGGCTTATTAAATAGCCTTATTAAATAGGCTTATTTCAGCAACTTAGACTTATTAAATAGGTTTATTCAGCAACTTAGGCTTATGAAATAGGCTTATTCAGCAACTTAGGCTCATTAAATAGGCTTATTTCAAACAACTTAGACTTATTAAATAGGTTTATTCAGCAACTTAGGCTTATTAAATAGGCTCATTCAGAAACTTAGACTTATTAAACAGGCTTATTTCAGCAACTTAGACTTATTAAATAGGCCTATTAAATAGACTGATTAAATAGGCTCATTAAATACTTATGAAATAGGCTTATTAAATAGACGTATTAAATAGGCTCAATAAAGAGGCTTATTAAATAGGCTTATTAAATAGATTTATTAAATAGGCTCAATAAATAGGCTTATTAAATAGGCTTATTAAATAGGCCTATTAAATAGGCCTATTAAATAGACTTATTAAATAGGCTCAATAAATAGGCCTATTAAATAGGCTTATTAAATAGGCTAATTAAATACTTATGAAATAGGCTTATTAAATAGACTTATTAAATAGGCTCAATAAATAGCCTTATTAAATAGGCTCATTAAATACTTATTAAATAGGCTGATTAAATAGGCTGATTAAATAGGCTTATTAAATAGGCTTATTAAATAGGCATATTAAATAGGCTTATTAAATAGGCTTATTAAATAGGCTTATTAAATAGCCTCATTAAATAGGCTTATTTTAGCAACTTAGGCTTATTAAATAGGTTTATTTCAGCAACTTAGACTTATTAAATAGCCTTATTAAATAGGCTTATTTCAGCAACTCAGGCTTATTAAATAGGCTTATTTCAGCAACTTATGCTTATTAAATAGCCTCATTAAACAGGTTTATTTCAGCAACTTAGGCTTATTAAATAGTATTTTTAAATAGGCTTAGTTCAGAAACTTAGGCTTATTAAATAGGCTTATTCAGCAACTTAGGCTTATTAAATATGCTTATTTCAGCAACTTAGGCTTATTAAATAGGCTCATTCAGAAACTTAGGCTTATTAAATAGGCTTATTTCAGCAACTTAGACTTATTAAATAGGCCTATTAAATAGACTGATTAAATAGGCTCATTAAATACTTATGAAATAGGCTTATTAAATAGACTTATTAAATAGGCTCAATAAAGAGGCTTATTAAATAGGAATATTAAATTGGCTTATTAAATAGGCTCAATAAATAGGCTTATTAAATAGGCTTATTAAATAGGCTTATTAAATAGGCTTATCAAATAGGCTTATTAAATAGACTTATTAAATAGCCTCATTAAATAGGCTTATTTTAGCAACTTAGGCTTATTAATTAGGTTTATTTCAGCAACTTAGACTTATTAAATAGCCTTATTAAATAGGTTTATTTCAGCAACTCAGGCTTATTAAATAGGCTTATTTCAGCAACTTATGCTTATTAAATAGCCTCATTAAACAGGTTTATTTCAGCAACTTAGGCTTATTAAATAGTATTTTAAATAGGCTTAGTTCAGAAACTTAGGCTTATTAAATAGGCTTATTTAAGCAACTTAGGCTCATTAAATAGCCTTATTAAATAGGCTTATTTCAGCAACTTAGGCTTATTAAATAGCCTTATTTCAGCAACTTAGGCTTATTAAATAGCCTTATTCAATAGGCTTATTTCAGCAACTTAGACTTATTAAATAGGTTTATTCAGCAACTTAGGCTTATTAAATAGGCTTATTCAGCAACTTAGGCTTATTAAATAGGCTTATTTCAGCAACTTAGGCTTATTAAAGAGGCTCATTCAGAAACTTAGGCTTATTAAATAGGCTTATTTCAGCAACTTAGACTTATTAAATAGGCCTATTAAATAGACTGATTAAATAGGCTAATTAAATACTTATGAAATAGGCTTATTAAATAGACTTATTAAATAGGCTCAATAAAGAGGCTTATTAAATAGGCTTATTAAATATGCTTATTAAATAGGCTCAATAAATAGGCTTATTAAATAGGCTTATTAAATAGGCTTATTAAATAGGCCTATTAAATAGACTTATTAAATAGGCTCAATAAATAGGCTTATTAAATAGGCTTATTAAATAGGCTTATTAAATAGGCTCAATAAATAGGCTTATTAAATAGGCTCAATAAATAGGCTTATTAAATAGGCTCATTAAATACTTATTACATAGGCTTATTAAATAGACGTATTAAATAGACTTATTAAATAGGCTTATTAAATAGACTTATTAAATAGGCTTATTAAAAAGGCTTATTAAATAGACTTAATGCATAGGCTAATAAATACTTATTAAATAGGTGTATTAAATAGGTGTATTAAATAGGCTTATTAAATAGGCTTATTAAATAGACTTATTAAATAGCCTCATTAAATAGGCTTATTTTAGCAACTTAGGCTTATTAAATAGGTTTATTTCAGCAACTTAGACTTATTAAATAGCCTTATTAAATAGGCTTATTTCAGCAACTCAGGCTTATTAAATAGGCTTATTTCAGCAACTTATGCTTATTAAATAGCCTTATTAAACAGGTTTATTTCAGCAACTTAGGCTTATTAAATAGTATTTTTAAATAGGCTTAGTTCAGAAACTTAGTCTTATTAAATAGCCTTATTAAATAGGCTTATTTCAGCAACTTAGACTCATTAAATAGCTTATTAAATAGGCTTTTTTCAGCAACTTAGGCTCATTAAATAGCCTTATTAAATAGGCTTATTTCAGCAACTTAGGCTTATTAAATAGCCTTATTAAATAGGCTTATTTTAGCAACTTAGACTTATTAAATCGACTTATTAAATAGACATTTCAGCAACTTAGGCTCATTAAATATGCTTATGAAATATGCTTATTTCTGCAACTTAGACTTATTAGATAGGCCTATTAAATAGGCTTATTTTAGCAACTTAGGCTTATTAAATATGCTTATTTAAGCAAATTAGGCGTATTAAATAGCATTATTAAATAGGTTTATTTCTGCAACTTAGACTTATTAAATAGCCTTATTAAATAGGCTTATTTCAGCAACTTAGGCTTATTAAATAGGCTTATTTCAGCAACTTATGCTTATTAAATAGCCTTATTTCAGCAATTTAGACTTATTAAATAGGCTTATTCAGCAACATAGGCTTATTAAATAGCCTATTTAAATAGGCTTATTTCAGCAACTTAGGCTTATTAAATAGGCTTATTTCAGCAACTGAGACATATTAAAAAGGCTTATTTCAGCAACTTAGGCTTATGAAATAGGCTTATTCAGCAACTTAGGCTTATTAAATAGGCTTATTTCAGCAACTTATGCTTATTAAATAGCCTTATTAAACAGGTTTATTTCAGCAACTTAGGCTTATTAAATAGCATTTTTAAATAGGTTTATTTCAGCAACTTAGACTTATTAAATAAACCTTTTTAAATAGGCTTAGTTCAGAAACTTAGGCTTATTAAGTAGGCTTATTTCAGCAACTTAGGCTCATTAAATAGCCTTATTAAATAGGCTTATTTCAGCAACTTAGGCTTATTAAATAGGCTTATTTCAGCAACTTAAACTTATTAAATAGCCTTATTTCAGCAACTTAGGCTTATTAAATACCCTTATTTCAGCAACTTAGACTAATTAAATAGGCTTATTCAGCAACTTAGGCTTATTAAATAGCCTTATTAAATAGGCTTATTTCAGCAACTTAGACTTATTAAATATGCTCATTCAGCAACTTGGGCTTATTAAATAACCGTATTAAATAGGCTTATTTCAGCAACTTAGACTTATTAAATAGGCTTATTCAGAAACTTAAGCTTATTAAATAGGCTTATTTCAGCAACTTAGGCTTATTAAATATGCTCATTCAGCAACTTGGGCTTATTAAATAACCTTATTAAATAGGCTTATTTCAGCAACTTAGACTTATTAAATAGGCCTATTAAATAGACTTATTAAATAGACTTATTAAATAGGCTCATTAAATACTTATTAAGTAGGAATATTAACTAGACATATTAAATAGACTTATTAAATAGACTTTTTAAATAGGCTGATTAAAAATGCTCATTAAATACTTATTAAATGTGTTTATTAAATAGGCGTATTAAATAGGCTTATTAAATAGACTTATTAAATAGACTTATTAAATAGTCTTATTAAATAGACTTATTAAATAGTCTTATTAAATAGACTTATTAAATAGTCTTATTAAAAAGGCTTATTAAATAGACTTATTAAAAAGGCTCATTAAATACTTATTAAATATGTTTATTAAATAGGTGTATTAATTAGGCTTATTAAATAGGCTTATTAAATAGGCTTATTAAATAGACTTATTAAATAGACTTATTAAATAGACTTATTAAATAGGCTCAATAAATAGGCTTATTAAATAGGCTCAATAAATAGGCTTATTAAATAGGCTCAATAAATAGGCTTATTAAATAGGCTCAATAAATAGGCTTATTAAATAGGCTAATTAAATACTTATTAAATAGACTTATTAAATAGACTCATTAAATAGGCTTATTAAATAAGCTTATTAAATAGGCTTATTAAATAGGCTTATTAAATAGACGTATTAAATAGCCTCATTAAATAGGCTTATTTTAGCAACTTAGGCTTATTAAATAGGTTTATTTCAGCAACTTAGACTTATTAAAGAGCCTTATTAAATAGGCTTATTTCAGCAACTTAGGCTTATTAAATAAGCTTATTTCAGCAACTTATTCTTATTAAATAGCCTTATTAAACAGGTTTATTTCAGCAACTTAGGCTTATTAAATAGCATTTTTAAATAGGTTTATTTCAGCAACTTAGACTTATTAAATATACCTTTTTAAATAGGCTTAGTTCAGAAACACAGGCTTATTAAATAGTCTTATTTCAGCAACTTAGGCTCATTAAATAGCCTTATTAAATAGGCTTATTTCAGCAACTTAGGCTTATTAAATAGGCTTATTTCAGCAACTTAGACTTATTAAATAGCCTTATTTCAGCAACTTAGGCTTATTAAATAGCCTTATTAAATAGGCTTATTTCAGCAACTTAGACTTATTAAATAGGTTTATTCAGCAACTTAGGCTTATGAAATAGGCTTATTCAGCAACTTAGGCTCATTAAATAGGCTTATTTCAAACAACTTAGACTTATTAAATAGGTTTATTCAGCAACTTAGGCTTATTAAATAGGCTCATTCAGAAACTTAGACTTATTAAACAGGCTTATTTCAGCAACTTAGACTTATTAAATAGGCCTATTAAATAGGCTTATTAAATAGACGTATTAAATAGGCTCAATAAAGAGGCTTATTAAATAGGCTTATTAAATAGATTTATTAAATAGGCTCAATAAATAGGCTTATTAAATAGGCTTATTAAATAGGCCTATTAAATAGGCCTATTAAATAGACTTATTAAATAGGCTCAATAAATAGGCTTATTAAATAGGCTTATTAAATAGGCTTATTAAATAGGCTTATTAAATAAGCTCAATAAATAGGCTTATTAAATAGGCTCAATAAATAGCCTTATTAAATAGGCTCATTAAATACTTATTAAATAGGCTGATTAAATAGGCTTATTAAATAGGCTTATTAAATAGGCTTATTAAATAGGCATATTAAATAGGCTTATTAAATAGGCTTATTAAATAAGCTCAATAAATAGGCTTATTAAATAGGCTCAATAAATAGCCTTATTAAATAGGCTCATTAAATACTTATTAAATAGGCTGATTAAATAGGCTGATTAAATAGGCTTATTAAATAGGCTTATTAAATAGGCATATTAAATAGGCTTATTAAATAGGCTTATTAAATAGACTTATTAAATAGCCTCATTAAATAGGCTTATTTTAGCAACTTAGGCTTATTAAATAGGTTTATTTCAGCAACTTAGACTTATTAAATAGCCTTATTAAATAGGCTTATTTCAGCAACTCAGGCTTATTAAATAGGCTTATTTCAGCAACTTATGCTTATTAAATAGCCTCATTAAACAGGTTTATTTCAGCAACTTAGGCTTATTAAATAGTATTTTTAAATAGGCTTAGTTCAGAAACTTAGGCTTATTAAATAGGCTTATTCAGCAACTTAGGCTTATTAAATAGGCTTATTTCAGCAACTTAGGCTTATTAAATAGGCTCATTCAGAAACTTAGGCTTATTAAATAGGCTTATTTCAGCAACTTAGACTTATTAAATAGGCCTATTAAATAGACTGATTAAATAGGCTCATTAAATACTTATGAAATAGGCTCATTAAATAGACTTATTAAATAGGCTCAATAAAGAGGCTTATTAAATAGGAATATTAAATTGGCTTATTAAATAGGCTCAATAAATAGGCTTATTAAATAGGCTTATTAAATAGGCTTATTAAATAGGCTTATCAAATAGGCTTATTAAATAGACTTATTAAATAGCCTCATTAAATAGGCTTATTTTAGCAACTTAGGCTTATTAATTAGGTTTATTTCAGCAACTTAGACTTATTAAATAGCCTTATTAAATAGGTTTATTTCAGCAACTCAGGCTTATTAAATAGGCTTATTTCAGCAACTTATGCTTATTAAATAGCCTCATTAAACAGGTTTATTTCAGCAACTTAGGCTTATTAAATAGTATTTTAAATAGGCTTAGTTCAGAAACTTAGGCTTATTAAATAGGCTTATTTAAGCAACTTAGGCTCATTAAATAGCCTTATTAAATAGGCTTATTTCAGCAACTTAGGCTTATTAAATAGCCTTATTTCAGCAACTTAGGCTTATTAAATAGCCTTATTCAATAGGCTTATTTCAGCAACTTAGACTTATTAAATAGGTTTATTCAGCAACTTAGGCTTATTAAATAGGCTTATTCAGCAACTTAGGCTTATTAAATAGGCTTATTTCAGCAACTTAGGCTTATTAAATAGGCTCATTCAGAAACTTAGGCTTATTAAATAGGCTTATTTCAGCAACTTAGACTTATTAAATAGGCCTATTAAATAGACTGATTAAATAGGCTAATTAAATACTTATGAAATAGGCTTATTAAATAGACTTATTAAATAGGCTCAATAAAGAGGCTTATTAAATAGGCTTATTAAATATGCTTATTAAATAGGCTCAATAAATAGGCTTATTAAATAGGCTTATTAAATATGCTTATTAAATAGGCCTATTAAATAGACTTATTAAATAGGCTCAATAAATAGGCTTATTAAATAGGCTTATTAAATAGGCTTATTAAATAGGCTCAATAAATAGGCTTATTAAATAGGCTCAATAAATAGGCTTATTAAATAGGCTCATTAAATACTTATTACATAGGCTTATTAAATAGACGTATTAAATAGACTTATTAAATAGGCTTATTAAATAGACTTATTAAATAGGCTTATTAAAAAGGCTTATTAAATAGACTTAATGCATAGGCTAATTAAGTACTTATTAAATAGGTGTATTAAATAGGTGTATTAAATAGGCTTATTAAATAGGCTTATTAAATAGACTTATTAAATAGCCTCATTAAATAGGCTTATTTTAGCAACTTAGGCTTATTAAATAGGTTTATTTCAGCAACTTAGACTTATTAAATAGCCTTATTAAATAGGCTTATTTCAGCAACTCAGGCTTATTAAATAGGCTTATTTCAGCAACTTATGCTTATTAAATAGCCTTATTAAACAGGTTTATTTCAGCAACTTAGGCTTATTAAATAGTATTTTTAAATAGGCTTAGTTCAGAAACTTAGGCTTATTAAATAGCCTTATTAAATAGGCTTATTTCAGCAACTTAGACTCATTAAATAGCTTATTAAATAGGCTTTTTTCAGCAACTTAGGCTCATTAAATAGCCTTATTAAATAGGCTTATTTCAGCAACTTAGGCTTATTAAATAGCCTTATTAAATAGGCTTATTTTAGCAACTTAGACTTATTAAATCGACTTATTAAATAGACATTTCAGCAACTTAGGCTCATTAAATATGCTTATGAAATATGCTTATTTCTGCAACTTAGACTTATTAGATAGGCCTATTAAATAGGCTTATTTTAGCAACTTAGGCTTATTAAATATGCTTATTTAAGCAAATTAGGCGTATTAAATAGCATTATTAAATAGGTTTATTTCTGCAACTTAGACTTATTAAATAGCCTTATTAAATAGGCTTATTTCAGCAACTTAGGCTTATTAAATAGGCTTATTTCAGCAACTTATGCTTATTAAATAGCCTTATTTCAGCAATTTAGACTTATTAAATAGGCTTATTCAGCAACATAGGCTTATTAAATAGCCTATTTAAATAGGCTTATTTCAGCAACTTAGGCTTATTAAATAGGCTTATTTCAGCAACTGAGACATATTAAAAAGGCTTATTTCAGCAACTTAGGCTTATGAAATAGGCTTATTCAGCAACTTAGGCTTATTAAATAGGCTTATTTCAGCAACTTATGCTTATTAAATAGCCTTATTAAACAGGTTTATTTCAGCAACTTAGGCTTATTAAATAGCATTTTTAAATAGGTTTATTTCAGCAACTTAGACTTATTAAATAAACCTTTTTAAATAGGCTTAGTTCAGAAACTTAGGCTTATTAAGTAGGCTTATTTCAGCAACTTAGGCTCATTAAATAGCCTTATTAAATAGGCTTATTTCAGCAACTTAGGCTTATTAAATAGGCTTATTTCAGCAACTTAAACTTATTAAATAGCCTTATTTCAGCAACTTAGGCTTATTAAATACCCTTATTTCAGCAACTTAGACTAATTAAATAGGCTTATTCAGCAACTTAGGCTTATTAAATAGCCTTATTAAATAGGCTTATTTCAGCAACTTAGACTTATTAAATATGCTCATTCAGCAACTTGGGCTTATTAAATAACCTTATTAAATAGGCTTATTTCAGCAACTTAGACTTATTAAATAGGCTTATTCAGAAACTTAAGCTTATTAAATAGGCTTATTTCAGCAACTTAGGCTTATTAAATATGCTCATTCAGCAACTTGGGCTTATTAAATAACCTTATTAAATAGGCTTATTTCAGCAACTTAGACTTATTAAATAGGCCTATTAAATAGACTTATTAAATAGACTTATTAAATAGGCTCATTAAATACTTATTAAGTAGGAATATTAACTAGACATATTAAATAGACTTATTAAATAGACTTTTTAAATAGGCTGATTAAAAATGCTCATTAAATACTTATTAAATGTGTTTATTAAATAGGCGTATTAAATAGGCTTATTAAATAGACTTATTAAATAGACTTATTAAATAGTCTTATTAAATAGACTTATTAAATAGTCTTATTAAATAGACTTATTAAATAGTCTTATTAAAAAGGCTTATTAAATAGACTTATTAAAAAGGCTCATTAAATACTTATTAAATATGTTTATTAAATAGGTGTATTAATTAGGCTTATTAAATAGGCTTATTAAATAGGCTTATTAAATAGACTTATTAAATAGACTTATTAAATAGACTTATTAAATAGGCTCAATAAATAGGCTTATTAAATAGGCTCAATAAATAGGCTTATTAAATAGGCTCAATAAATAGGCTTATTAAATAGGCTCAATAAATAGGCTTATTAAATAGGCTAATTAAATACTTATTAAATAGACTTATTAAATAGACTCATTAAATAGGCTTATTAAATAAGCTTATTAAATAGGCTTATTAAATAGGCTTATTAAATAGACGTATTAAATAGCCTCATTAAATAGGCTTATTTTAGCAACTTAGGCTTATTAAATAGGTTTATTTCAGCAACTTAGACTTATTAAAGAGCCTTATTAAATAGGCTTATTTCAGCAACTTAGGCTTATTAAATAAGCTTATTTCAGCAACTTATTCTTATTAAATAGCCTTATTAAACAGGTTTATTTCAGCAACTTAGGCTTATTAAATAGCATTTTTAAATAGGTTTATTTCAGCAACTTAGACTTATTAAATATACCTTTTTAAATAGGCTTAGTTCAGAAACACAGGCTTATTAAATAGTCTTATTTCAGCAACTTAGGCTCATTAAATAGCCTTATTAAATAGGCTTATTTCAGCAACTTAGGCTTATTAAATAGGCTTATTTCAGCAACTTAGACTTATTAAATAGCCTTATTTCAGCAACTTAGGCTTATTAAATAGCATTATTAAATAGGCTTATTTCAGCAACTTAGACTTATTAAATAGGTTTATTCAGCAACTTAGGCTTATGAAATAGGCTTATTCAGCAACTTAGGCTCATTAAATAGGCTTATTTCAAACAACTTAGACTTATTAAATAGGTTTATTCAGCAACTTAGGCTTATTAAATAGGCTCATTCAGAAACTTAGACTTATTAAACAGGCTTATTTCAGCAACTTAGACTTATTAAATAGGCCTATTAAATAGGCTTATTAAATAGACGTATTAAATAGGCTCAATAAAGAGGCTTATTAAATAGGCTTATTAAATAGATTTATTAAATAGGCTCAATAAATAGGCTTATTAAATAGGCTTATTAAATAGGCCTATTAAATAGGCCTATTAAATAGACTTATTAAATAGGCTCAATAAATAGGCTTATTAAATAGGCTTATTAAATAGGCTTATTAAATAGGCTTATTAAATAAGCTCAATAAATAGGCTTATTAAATAGGCTCAATAAATAGCCTTATTAAATAGGCTCATTAAATACTTATTAAATAGGCTGATTAAATAGGCTTATTAAATAGGCTTATTAAATAGGCTTATTAAATAGGCATATTAAATAGGCTTATTAAATAGGCTTATTAAATAAGCTCAATAAATAGGCTTATTAAATAGGCTCAATAAATAGCCTTATTAAATAGGCTCATTAAATACTTATTAAATAGGCTGATTAAATAGGCTGATTAAATAGGCTTATTAAATAGGCTTATTAAATAGGCATATTAAATAGGCTTATTAAATAGGCTTATTAAATAGACTTATTAAATAGCCTCATTAAATAGGCTTATTTTAGCAACTTAGGCTTATTAAATAGGTTTATTTCAGCAACTTAGACTTATTAAATAGCCTTATTAAATAGGCTTATTTCAGCAACTCAGGCTTATTAAATAGGCTTATTTCAGCAACTTATGCTTATTAAATAGCCTCATTAAACAGGTTTATTTCAGCAACTTAGGCTTATTAAATAGTATTTTTAAATAGGCTTAGTTCAGAAACTTAGGCTTATTAAATAGGCTTATTCAGCAACTTAGGCTTATTAAATAGGCTTATTTCAGCAACTTAGGCTTATTAAATAGGCTCATTCAGAAACTTAGGCTTATTAAATAGGCTTATTATAGCAACTTAGACTTATTAAATAGGCCTATTAAATAGACTGATTAAATAGGCTCATTAAATACTTATGAAATAGGCTCATTAAATAGACTTATTAAATAGGCTCAATAAAGAGGCTTATTAAATAGGAATATTAAATTGGCTTATTAAATAGGCTCAATAAATAGGCTTATTAAATAGGCTTATTAAATAGGCTTATTAAATAGGCTTATCAAATAGGCTTATTAAATAGACTTATTAAATAGCCTCATTAAATAGGCTTATTTTAGCAACTTAGGCTTATTAATTAGGTTTATTTCAGCAACTTAGACTTATTAAATAGCCTTATTGAATAGGTTTATTTCAGCAACTCAGGCTTATTAAATAGGCTTATTTCAGCAACTTATGCTTATTAAATAGCCTCATTAAACAGGTTTATTTCAGCAACTTAGGCTTATTAAATAGTATTTTAAATAGGCTTAGTTCAGAAACTTAGGCTTATTAAATAGGCTTATTTAAGCAACTTAGGCTCATTAAATAGCCTTATTAAATAGGCTTATTTCAGCAACTTAGGCTTATTAAATAGCCTTATTTCAGCAACTTAGGCTTATTAAATAGCCTTATTCAATAGGCTTATTTCAGCAACTTAGACTTATTAAATAGGTTTATTCAGCAACTTAGGCTTATTAAATAGGCTTATTCAGCAACTTAGGCTTATTAAATAGGCTTATTTCAGCAACTTAGGCTTATTAAATAGGCTCATTCAGAAACTTAGGCTTATTAAATAGGCTTATTTCAGCAACTTAGACTTATTAAATAGGCCTATTAAATAGACTGATTAAATAGGCTAATTAAATACTTATGAAATAGGCTTATTAAATAGACTTATTAAATAGGCTCAATAAAGAGGCTTATTAAATAGGCTTATTAAATATGCTTATTAAATAGGCTCAATAAATAGGCTTATTAAATAGGCTTATTAAATAGGCTTATTAAATAGGCCTATTAAATAGACTTATTAAATAGGCTCAATAAATAGGCTTATTAAATAGGCTTATTAAATAGGCTTATTAAATAGGCTCAATAAATAGGCTTATTAAATAGGCTCAATAAATAGGCTTATTAAATAGGCTCATTAAATACTTATTACATAGGCTTATTAAATAGACGTATTAAATAGACTTATTAAATAGGCTTATTAAATAGACTTATTAAATAGGCTTATTAAAAAGGCTTATTAAATAGACTTAATGCATAGGCTAATTAAGTACTTATTAAATAGGTGTATTAAATAGGTGTATTAAATAGGCTTATTAAATAGGCTTATTAAATAGACTTATTAAATAGCCTCATTAAATAGGCTTATTTTAGCAACTTAGGCTTATTAAATAGGTTTATTTCAGCAACTTAGACTTATTAAATAGCCTTATTAAATAGGCTTATTTCAGCAACTCAGGCTTATTAAATAGGCTTATTTCAGCAACTTATGCTTATTAAATAGCCTTATTAAACAGGTTTATTTCAGCAACTTAGGCTTATTAAATAGTATTTTTAAATAGGCTTAGTTCAGAAACTTAGGCTTATTAAATAGCCTTATTAAATAGGCTTATTTCAGCAACTTAGACTCATTAAATAGCTTATTAAATAGGCTTTTTTCAGCAACTTAGGCTCATTAAATAGCCTTATTAAATAGGCTTATTTCAGCAACTTAGGCTTATTAAATAGCCTTATTAAATAGGCTTATTTTAGCAACTTAGACTTATTAAATCGACTTATTAAATAGACATTTCAGCAACTTAGGCTCATTAAATATGCTTATGAAATATGCTTATTTCTGCAACTTAGACTTATTAGATAGGCCTATTAAATAGGCTTATTTTAGCAACTTAGGCTTATTAAATATGCTTATTTAAGCAAATTAGGCGTATTAAATAGCATTATTAAATAGGTTTATTTCTGCAACTTAGACTTATTAAATAGCCTTATTAAATAGGCTTATTTCAGCAACTTAGGCTTATTAAATAGGCTTATTTCAGCAACTTATGCTTATTAAATAGCCTTATTTCAGCAATTTAGACTTATTAAATAGGCTTATTCAGCAACATAGGCTTATTAAATAGCCTATTTAAATAGGCTTATTTCAGCAACTTAGGCTTATTAAATAGGCTTATTTCAGCAACTTAGGCACATTAAATAGCCTTATGAAATAGGCTTATTTCAGCAACTTATGCTTATTAAATAGCCTTATTTCAGCAATTTAGACTTATTAAACAGGCTTATTTCAGCAACTTAGACTTATTAAATAGGCCTATTAAATAGGCTTATTAAATAGACGTATTAAATAGGCTCAATAAAGAGGCTTATTAAATAGGCTTATTAAATAGATTTATTAAATAGGCTCAATAAATAGGCTTATTAAATAGGCTTATTAAATAGGCCTATTAAATAGGCCTATTAAATAGACTTATTAAATAGGCTCAATAAATAGGCTTATTAAATAGGCTTATTAAATAGGCTTATTAAATAGGCTTATTAAATAAGCTCAATAAATAGGCTTATTAAATAGGCTCAATAAATAGCCTTATTAAATAGGCTCATTAAATACTTATTAAATAGGCTGATTAAATAGGCTTATTAAATAGGCTTATTAAATAGGCTTATTAAATAGGCATATTAAATAGGCTTATTAAATAGGCTTATTAAATAAGCTCAATAAATAGGCTTATTAAATAGCCTCAATAAATAGCCTTATTAAATAGGCTCATTAAATACTTATTAAATAGGCTGATTAAATAGGCTGATTAAATAGGCTTATTAAATAGGCTTATTAAATAGGCATATTAAATAGGCTTATTAAATAGGCTTATTAAATAGACTTATTAAATAGCCTCATTAAATAGGCTTATTTTAGCAACTTAGGCTTATTAAATAGGTTTATTTCAGCAACTTAGACTTATTAAATAGCCTTATTAAATAGGCTTATTTCAGCAACTCAGGCTTATTAAATAGGCTTATTTCAGCAACTTATGCTTATTAAATAGCCTCATTAAACAGGTTTATTTCAGCAACTTAGGCTTATTAAATAGTATTTTTAAATAGGCTTAGTTCAGAAACTTAGGCTTATTAAATAGGCTTATTCAGCAACTTAGGCTTATTAAATAGGCTTATTTCAGCAACTTAGGCTTATTAAATAGGCTCATTCAGAAACTTAGGCTTATTAAATAGGCTTATTATAGCAACTTAGACTTATTAAATAGGCCTATTAAATAGACTGATTAAATAGGCTCATTAAATACTTATGAAATAGGCTCATTAAATAGACTTATTAAATAGGCTCAATAAAGAGGCTTATTAAATAGGAATATTAAATTGGCTTATTAAATAGGCTCAATAAATAGGCTTATTAAATAGGCTTATTAAATAGGCTTATTAAATAGGCTTATCAAATAGGCTTATTAAATAGACTTATTAAATAGCCTCATTAAATAGGCTTATTTTAGCAACTTAGGCTTATTAATTAGGTTTATTTCAGCAACTTAGACTTATTAAATAGCCTTATTGAATAGGTTTATTTCAGCAACTCAGGCTTATTAAATAGGCTTATTTCAGCAACTTATGCTTATTAAATAGCCTCATTAAACAGGTTTATTTCAGCAACTTAGGCTTATTAAATAGTATTTTAAATAGGCTTAGTTCAGAAACTTAGGCTTATTAAATAGGCTTATTTAAGCAACTTAGGCTCATTAAATAGCCTTATTAAATAGGCTTATTTCAGCAACTTAGGCTTATTAAATAGCCTTATTTCAGCAACTTAGGCTTATTAAATAGCCTTATTCAATAGGCTTATTTCAGCAACTTAGACTTATTAAATAGGTTTATTCAGCAACTTAGGCTTATTAAATAGGCTTATTCAGCAACTTAGGCTTATTAAATAGGCTTATTTCAGCAACTTAGGCTTATTAAATAGGCTCATTCAGAAACTTAGGCTTATTAAATAGGCTTATTTCAGCAACTTAGACTTATTAAATAGGCCTATTAAATAGACTGATTAAATAGGCTAATTAAATACTTATGAAATAGGCTTATTAAATAGACTTATTAAATAGGCTCAATAAAGAGGCTTATTAAATAGGCTTATTAAATATGCTTATTAAATAGGCTCAATAAATAGGCTTATTAAATAGGCTTATTAAATAGGCTTATTAAATAGGCCTATTAAATAGACTTATTAAATAGGCTCAATAAATAGGCTTATTAAATAGGCTTATTAAATAGGCTTATTAAATAGGCTCAATAAATAGGCTTATTAAATAGGCTCAATAAATAGGCTTATTAAATAGGCTCATTAAATACTTATTACATAGGCTTATTAAATAGACGTATTAAATAGACTTATTAAATAGGCTTATTAAATAGACTTATTAAATAGGCTTATTAAAAAGGCTTATTAAATAGACTTAATGCATAGGCTAATTAAGTACTTATTAAATAGGTGTATTAAATAGGTGTATTAAATAGGCTTATTAAATAGGCTTATTAAATAGACTTATTAAATAGCCTCATTAAATAGGCTTATTTTAGCAACTTAGGCTTATTAAATAGGTTTATTTCAGCAACTTAGACTTATTAAATAGCCTTATTAAATAGGCTTATTTCAGCAACTCAGGCTTATTAAATAGGCTTATTTCAGCAACTTATGCTTATTAAATAGCCTTATTAAACAGGTTTATTTCAGCAACTTAGGCTTATTAAATAGTATTTTTAAATAGGCTTAGTTCAGAAACTTAGGCTTATTAAATAGCCTTATTAAATAGGCTTATTTCAGCAACTTAGACTCATTAAATAGCTTATTAAATAGGCTTTTTTCAGCAACTTAGGCTCATTAAATAGCCTTATTAAATAGGCTTATTTCAGCAACTTAGGCTTATTAAATAGCCTTATTAAATAGGCTTATTTTAGCAACTTAGACTTATTAAATCGACTTATTAAATAGACATTTCAGCAACTTAGGCTCATTAAATATGCTTATGAAATATGCTTATTTCTGCAACTTAGACTTATTAGATAGGCCTATTAAATAGGCTTATTTTAGCAACTTAGGCTTATTAAATATGCTTATTTAAGCAAATTAGGCGTATTAAATAGCATTATTAAATAGGTTTATTTCTGCAACTTAGACTTATTAAATAGCCTTATTAAATAGGCTTATTTCAGCAACTTAGGCTTATTAAATAGGCTTATTTCAGCAACTTATGCTTATTAAATAGCCTTATTTCAGCAATTTAGACTTATTAAATAGGCTTATTCAGCAACATAGGCTTATTAAATAGCCTATTTAAATAGGCTTATTTCAGCAACTTAGGCTTATTAAATAGGCTTATTTCAGCAACTGAGACATATTAAAAAGGCTTATTTCAGCAACTTAGGCTTATGAAATAGGCTTATTCAGCAACTTAGGCTTATTAAATAGGCTTATTTCAGCAACTTATGCTTATTAAATAGCCTTATTAAACAGGTTTATTTCAGCAACTTAGGCTTATTAAATAGCATTTTTAAATAGGTTTATTTCAGCAACTTAGACTTATTAAATAAACCTTTTTAAATAGGCTTAGTTCAGAAACTTAGGCTTATTAAGTAGGCTTATTTCAGCAACTTAGGCTCATTAAATAGCCTTATTAAATAGGCTTATTTCAGCAACTTAGGCTTATTAAATAGGCTTATTTCAGCAACTTAAACTTATTAAATAGCCTTATTTCAGCAACTTAGGCTTATTAAATACCCTTATTTCAGCAACTTAGACTAATTAAATAGGCTTATTCAGCAACTTAGGCTTATTAAATAGCCTTATTAAATAGGCTTATTTCAGCAACTTAGACTTATTAAATATGCTCATTCAGCAACTTGGGCTTATTAAATAACCTTATTAAATAGGCTTATTTCAGCAACTTAGACTTATTAAATAGGCTTATTCAGAAACTTAAGCTTATTAAATAGGCTTATTTCAGCAACTTAGGCTTATTAAATATGCTCATTCAGCAACTTGGGCTTATTAAATAACCTTATTAAATAGGCTTATTTCAGCAACTTAGACTTATTAAATAGGCCTATTAAATAGACTTATTAAATAGACTTATTAAATAGGCTCATTAAATACTTATTAAGTAGGAATATTAACTAGACATATTAAATAGACTTATTAAATAGACTTTTTAAATAGGCTGATTAAAAATGCTCATTAAATACTTATTAAATGTGTTTATTAAATAGGCGTATTAAATAGGCTTATTAAATAGACTTATTAAATAGACTTATTAAATAGTCTTATTAAATAGACTTATTAAATAGTCTTATTAAATAGACTTATTAAATAGTCTTATTAAAAAGGCTTATTAAATAGACTTATTAAAAAGGCTCATTAAATACTTATTAAATATGTTTATTAAATAGGTGTATTAATTAGGCTTATTAAATAGGCTTATTAAATAGACGTATTAAATAGCCTCATTAAATAGGCTTATTTTAGCAACTTAGGCTTATTAAATAGGTTTATTTCAGCAACTTAGACTTATTAAAGAGCCTTATTAAATAGGCTTATTTCAGCAACTTAGGCTTATTAAATAAGCTTATTTCAGCAACTTATTCTTATTAAATAGCCTTATTAAACAGGTTTATTTCAGCAACTTAGGCTTATTAAATAGCATTTTTAAATAGGTTTATTTCAGCAACTTAGACTTATTAAATATACCTTTTTAAATAGGCTTAGTTCAGAAACACAGGCTTATTAAATAGTCTTATTTCAGCAACTTAGGCTCATTAAATAGCCTTATTAAATAGGCTTATTTCAGCAACTTAGGCTTATTAAATAGGCTTATTTCAGCAACTTAGACTTATTAAATAGCCTTATTTCAGCAACTTAGGCTTATTAAATAGCCTTATTAAATAGGCTTATTTCAGCAACTTAGACTTATTAAATAGGTTTATTCAGCAACTTAGGCTTATGAAATAGGCTTATTCAGCAACTTAGGCTCATTAAATAGGCTTATTTCAAACAACTTAGACTTATTAAATAGGTTTATTCAGCAACTTAGGCTTATTAAATAGGCTCATTCAGAAACTTAGACTTATTAAACAGGCTTATTTCAGCAACTTAGACTTATTAAATAGGCCTATTAAATAGACTGATTAAATAGGCTCATTAAATACTTATGAAATAGGCTTATTAAATAGACGTATTAAATAGGCTCAATAAAGAGGCTTATTAAATAGGCTTATTAAATAGATTTATTAAATAGGCTCAATAAATAGGCTTATTAAATAGGCTTATTAAATAGGCCTATTAAATAGGCCTATTAAATAGACTTATTAAATAGGCTCAATAAATAGGCTTATTAAATAGGCTTATTAAATAGGCTTATTAAATAGGCTTATTAAATAAGCTCAATAAATAGGCTTATTAAATAGGCTCAATAAATAGCCTTATTAAATAGGCTCATTAAATACTTATTAAATAGGCTGATTAAATAGGCTTATTAAATAGGCTTATTAAATAGGCTTATTAAATAGGCATATTAAATAGGCTTATTAAATAGGCTTATTAAATAGACTTATTAAATAGCCTCATTAAATAGGCTTATTTTAGCAACTTAGGCTTATTAAATAGGTTTATTTCAGCAACTTAGACTTATTAAATAGCCTTATTAAATAGGCTTATTTCAGCAACTCAGGCTTATTAAATAGGCTTATTTCAGCAACTTATGCTTATTAAATAGCCTCATTAAACAGGTTTATTTCAGCAACTTAGGCTTATTAAATAGTATTTTTAAATAGGCTTAGTTCAGAAACTTAGGCTTATTAAATAGGCTTATTCAGCAACTTAGGCTTATTAAATAGGCTTATTTCAGCAACTTAGGCTTATTAAATAGGCTCATTCAGAAACTTAGGCTTATTAAATAGGCTTATTTCAGCAACTTAGACTTATTAAATAGGCCTATTAAATAGACTGATTAAATAGGCTCATTAAATACTTATGAAATAGGCTTATTAAATAGACTTATTAAATAGGCTCAATAAAGAGGCTTATTAAATAGGAATATTAAATTGGCTTATTAAATAGGCTCAATAAATAGGCTTATTAAATAGGCTTATTAAATAGGCTTATTAAATAGGCTTATCAAATAGGCTTATTAAATAGACTTATTAAATAGCCTCATTAAATAGGCTTATTTTAGCAACTTAGGCTTATTAATTAGGTTTATTTCAGCAACTTAGACTTATTAAATAGCCTTATTAAATAGGTTTATTTCAGCAACTCAAGCTTATTAAATAGGCTTATTTCAGCATCTTATGCTTATTAAATAGCCTCATTAAACAGGTTTATTTCAGCAACTTAGGCTTATTAAATAGTATTTTAAATAGGCTTAGTTCAGAAACTTAGGCTTATTAAATAGGCTTATTTAAGCAACTTAGGCTCATTAAATAGCCTTATTAAATAGGCTTATTTCAGCAACTTAGGCTTATTAAATAGCCTTATTTCAGCAACTTAGGCTTATTAAATAGCCTTATTCAATAGGCTTATTTCAGCAACTTAGACTTATTAAATAGGTTTATTCAGCAACTTAGGCTTATTAAATAGGCTTATTCAGCAACTTAGGCTTATTAAATAGGCTTATTTCAGCAACTTAGGCTTATTAAATAGGCTCATTCAGAAACTTAGGCTTATTAAATAGGCCTATTAAATAGACTGATTAAATAGGCTAATTAAATACTTATGAAATAGGCTTATTAAATAGACTTATTAAATAGGCTCAATAAAGAGGCTTATTAAATAGGCTTATTAAATATGCTTATTAAATAGGCTCAATAAATAGGCTTATTAAATAGGCTTATTAAATAGGCTTATTAAATAGGCCTATTAAATAGACTTATTAAATAGGCTCAATAAATAGGCTTATTAAATAGGCTTATTAAATAGGCTTATTAAATAGGCTCAATAAATAGGCTTATTAAATAGGCTCAATAAATAGGCTTATTAAATAGGCTCATTAAATACTTATTACATAGGCTTATTAAATAGACGTATTAAATAGACTTATTAAATAGGCTTATTAAATAGACTTATTAAATAGGCTTATTAAAAAGGCTTATTAAATAGACTTAATGCATAGGCTAATTAAATACTTATTAAATAGGTGTATTAAATAGGTGTATTAAATAGGCTTATTAAATAGGCTTATTAAATAGACTTATTAAATAGCCTCATTAAATAGGCTTATTTTAGCAACTTAGGCTTATTAAATAGGTTTATTTCAGCAACTTAGACTTATTAAATAGCCTTATTAAATAGGCTTATTTCAGCAACTCAGGCTTATTAAATAGGCTTATTTCAGCAACTTATGCTTATTAAATAGCCTTATTAAACAGGTTTATTTCAGCAACTTAGGCTTATTAAATAGTATTTTTAAATAGGCTTAGTTCAGAAACTTAGGCTTATTAAATAGCCTTATTAAATAGGCTTATTTCAGCAACTTAGACTCATTAAATAGCTTATTAAATAGGCTTTTTTCAGCAACTTAGGCTCATTAAATAGCCTTATTAAATAGGCTTATTTCAGCAACTTAGGCTTATTAAATAGCCTTATTAAATAGGCTTATTTTAGCAACTTAGACTTATTAAATCGACTTATTAAATAGACATTTCAGCAACTTAGGCTCATTAAATATGCTTATGAAATAGGCTTATTTCTGCAACTTAGACTTATTAGATAGGCCTATTAAATAGGCTTATTTTAGCAACTTAGGCTTATTAAATATGCTTATTTAAGCAAATTAGGCGTATTAAATAGCATTATTAAATAGGTTTATTTCTGCAACTTAGACTTATTAAATAGCCTTATTAAATAGGCTTATTTCAGCAACTTAGGTTTATTAAATAGGCTTATTTCAGCAACTTATGCTTATTAAATAGCCTTATTTCAGCAATTTAGACTTATTAAATAGGCTTATTCAGCAACATAGGCTTATTAAATAGCCTATTTAAATAGGCTTATTTCAGCAACTTAGGCTTATTAAATAGGCTTATTTCAGCAACTGAGACATATTAAAAAGGCTTATTTCAGCAACTTAGGCTTATGAAATAGGCTTATTCAGCAACTTAGGCTCATTAAATAGGCTTATTTCAGCAACTTATGCTTATTAAATAGCCTTATTAAACAGGTTTATTTCAGCAACTTAGGCTTATTAAATAGCATTTTTAAATAGGTTTATTTCAGCAACTTAGACTTATTAAATAAACCTTTTTAAATAGGCTTAGTTCAGAAACTTAGGCTTATTAAGTAGGCTTATTTCAGCAACTTAGGCTCATTAAATAGCCTTATTAAATAGGCTTATTTCAGCAACTTAGGCTTATTAAATAGGCTTATTTCAGCAACTTAAACTTATTAAATAGCCTTATTTCAGCAACTTAGGCTTATTAAATACCCTCATTTCAGCAACTTAGACTAATTAAATAGGCTTATTCAGCAACTTAGGCTTATTAAATAGCCTTATTAAATAGGCTTATTTCAGCAACTTAGACTTATTAAATATGCTCATTCAGCAACTTGGGCTTATTAAATAACCTTATTAAATAGGCTTATTTCAGCAACTTAGACTTATTAAATAGGCTTATTCAGAAACTTAGGCTTATTAAATAGGCTTATTTCAGCAACTTAGGCTTATTAAATATGCTCATTCAGCAACTTGGGCTTATTAAATAACCTTATTAAATAGGCTTATTTCAGCAACTTAGACTTATTAAATAGGCCTATTAAATAGACTTATTAAATAGACTTATTAAATAGGCTCATTAAATACTTATTAAGTAGGAATATTAACTAGACATATTAAATAGACTTATTAAATAGACTTTTTAAATAGGCTGATTAAAAATGCTCATTAAATACTTATTAAATGTGTTTATTAAATAGGCGTATTAAATAGGCTTATTAAATAGGCTTATTAAATAGGCTTATTAAATAGACTTATTAAAGAGCCTTATTAAATAGGCTTATTTCAGCAACTTAGGCTTATTAAATAAGCTTATTTCAGCAACTTATGCTTATTAAATAGCCTTATTAAACAGGTTTATTTCAGCAACTTAGGCTTATTAAATAGCATTTTTAAATAGGTTTATTTCAGCAACTTAGACTTATTAAATATACCTTTTTAAATAGGCTTAGTTCAGAAACTCAGGCTTATTAAATAGTCTTATTTCAGCAACTTAGGCTTATTAAATAGGCTTATTTCAGCAACTTAGACTTATTAAATAGTCTTATTTCAGCAACTTAGGCTTATTAAATAGCCTTATTTCAGAAACTTAGACTTATTAAATAGGCTTATTCAGCAACTTAGGCTTATTAAATAGCCTTATTAAATAGGCTTATTTCAGCAAATTAGACTTATTAAATAGGTTTATTCAGCAACTTAGGCTTATTAAATAGGCTTATTCAGCAACTTAGGCTTATTAAATAGGCTTATTTCAGCAACTTAGGCTTATTAAATAGGCTCAATAAAGAGGCTTATTAAATAGGCTTATTAAATATGCTTATTAAATAGGCTCAATAAATAGGCTTATTAAATAGGCTTATTAAATAGGCTTATTAAATAGGCCTATTAAATAGACTTATTAAATAGGCTCAATAAATAGGCTTATTAAATAGGCTTATTAAATAGGCTTATTAAATAGGCTCAATAAATAGGCTTATTAAATAGGCTCAATAAATAGGCTTATTAAATAGGCTCATTAAATACTTATTACATAGGCTTATTAAATAGACGTATTAAATAGACTTATTAAATAGGCTTATTAAATAGACTTATTAAATAGGCTTATTAAAAAGGCTTATTAAATAGACTTAATGCATAGGCTAATTAAATACTTATTAAATAGGTGTATTAAATAGGTGTATTAAATAGGCTTATTAAATAGGCTTATTAAATAGACTTATTAAATAGCCTCATTAAATAGGCTTATTTTAGCAACTTAGGCTTATTAAATAGGTTTATTTCAGCAACTTAGACTTATTAAATAGCCTTATTAAATAGGCTTATTTCAGCAACTCAGGCTTATTAAATAGGCTTATTTCAGCAACTTATGCTTATTAAATAGCCTTATTAAACAGGTTTATTTCAGCAACTTAGGCTTATTAAATAGTATTTTTAAATAGGCTTAGTTCAGAAACTTAGGCTTATTAAATAGCCTTATTAAATAGGCTTATTTCAGCAACTTAGACTCATTAAATAGCTTATTAAATAGGCTTTTTTCAGCAACTTAGGCTCATTAAATAGCCTTATTAAATAGGCTTATTTCAGCAACTTAGGCTTATTAAATAGCCTTATTAAATAGGCTTATTTTAGCAACTTAGACTTATTAAATCGACTTATTAAATAGACATTTCAGCAACTTAGGCTCATTAAATATGCTTATGAAATATGCTTATTTCTGCAACTTAGACTTATTAGATAGGCCTATTAAATAGGCTTATTTTAGCAACTTAGGCTTATTAAATATGCTTATTTAAGCAAATTAGGCGTATTAAATAGCATTATTAATAAGTCTATTTAATAAGACTATTTAATAAGTCTATTTAATAAGTCTATTTAATAAGCCTATTTAATAAGTATTTAATGAGCCTATTTAATAAGCCTATTTATTGAGCCTATTTAATAAGCCTATTTATTGAGCCTATTTAATAAGCATATTTATTGAGCCTATTTAATAAGCCTATTTATTGAGCCTATTTAATAAGCCGATTTATTAAGCCTATTTAATATGCCTATTTATTGAGCCTATTTAATAAGCCTATTTAATAAGCCGATTTATTGAGCCTATTTAATAAGTCTATTTAATAAGCCTATTTAATAAACCTATTTAATAAGTATTTAATGAGCCTATTTAATATGTCTATTTAATAAGCCTATTTAATAGGCCTATTTAATACGTCTAAGTTGCTGAAATAAGCCTATTTAATAAGCTTATTTAATAGGCCTATTTAATAAGTCTAAGTTGCTGAAATAAGCCTATTTAATAAGCCTAAGTTGCTGAATAAGCCTATTTAATAAGCCTAAGTTGCTGAATAAACCTATTTAATAAGTCTAAGTTGCTAAAATAAGCCTATTTAATACGGCTATTTAATAAGCCTAAGTTGCTGAAATAAGCCTATTTCATAAGGCTATTTAATAAGCCTAAGTTGCTGAAATAAGACTATTTAATAAGCCTAAGTTTCTGAACTAAGCCTATTTAAAAAGGTATATTTAATAAGTCTAAGTTGCTGAAATAAACCTATTTAAAAATGCTATTTAATAAGCCTAAGTTGCTGAAATAAACCTGTTTAATAAGGCTATTTAATAAGCATAAGTTGCTGAAATAAGCTTATTTAATAAGTCTAAGTTGCTGAAATAAACCTATTTAATAAGCCTAAGTTGCTAAAATAAGCCTATTTCATGAGGCTATTTAATAAGTCTATTTAATAAGTCTATTTCATAAGTCTATTTAATAAGTCTATTTAATAAGCCTATTTAATAAGCCTATTTAATAAGCCTGATTAATACACCTATTTAATAAACATATTTAATGAGTATTTAATGAGCCTATTTAATAAGTCTACTTAATAAGCCTTTTTAATAAGACTATTTAATAAGTCTATTTAATAAGCCTATTTAATAAGTCTATTTAATAAGCCTATTTAATAAGCCTATTTAATAAGTATTTAATGAGCCTATTTAATAAGTCTATTTAATAAGCCTATTTAATAGGCCTTTTTTAATAAATCTAAGTTGCTGAAATAAGCCTATTTAATAAGCCTATTTAATAGGCCTATTTAATAAGTCTAAGTTGCTGAAATAAGCTTATTTAATAAGCCTAAGTTTCTGAATGAGCCTATTTAATAAGCCTAAGTTGCTGAAATAAGCCTATTAAATAAGCCTAAGTTGCTGAATAAGCCTATTTAATAAGCCTAAGTTGCTGAATAAACCTATTTAATAAGTCTAAGTTGCTGAAATAAGCATATTTAATAAGGCTATTTAATAAGCCTAAGTTGCTGAATAAGCCTATTTAATAAGGCTATTTAATGAGCCTAAGTTGCTGAAATAAGACTATTTAATAAGCCTAAGTTTCTGAACTAAGCCTATTTTAAAAGGTATATTTAATAAGTCTAAGTTGCTGAAATAAACCTATTTAAAAATGCTATTTAATAAGCCTAAGTTGCTGAAATAAACCTGTTTAATAAGGCTATTTAATAAGAATAAGTTGCTGAAATAAGCTTATTTAATAAGCCTAAGTTGCTAAAATAAGCCTATTTAATGAGGGTATTTAATACGCCTATATAATAAGCCTATTTAATAAGCCTATTTAATAAGCCTATTTAATAAGCCTATTTAATGAGTCTATTTAATAAGTCTATTTAATAAGTATTTAATGAGCCTATTTAATAAGCCTATTTATTGAGCCTATTTAATAAGCCTATTTATTGAGCCTATTTAATAAGCCTATTTATTGAGCCTATTTAATAAGCCTATTTATTGAGCCTATTTAATAAGCCTATTTAATAAGTCTATTTAATAAGCCTATTTAATAAGCCTATTTAATAAGCCTATTTATTGAGCCTATTTAATAAGCCTATTTAATAAGCCTATTTAATAAGTCTATTTAATACGCCTATTTAACAAGCCTATTTAATAATTATTTAATGAGCCTGTTTAATAAGTCTATTTAATACGCCTATTTAACAGGCCTATTTAATAAGTCTAAGTTGCTGAAATAAGCCTATTTAATAAGCCTAAGTTTCTGAATGAGCCTATTTAATAAGCCTAAGTTGCCGAAATAAGCCTATTTAATAAGCCTAAGTTGCTGAATAAGCCTATTTAATAAGCCTAAGTTGCTGAAATAAGCCTATTTAGTAAGTCTAAGTTGCTGAAATAAGCCTATTTAATAAGCCTAAGTTTCTAATGAGCCTATTTAATAAGCCTAAGTTGCCGAAATAAGCCTATTTAATAAGCCTAAGTTGCTGAATAAGCCTATTTAATAAGCCTAAGTTGCTGAAATAAGCCTATTTAGTAAGTCTAAGTTGCTGAAATAAGCCTATTTAATAAGCCTAAGTTGCTGAAATAAGCCTATTTAATAAGCCTAAGTTGCTGAAATAAGGCTATTTAATAAGTCTAAGTTGCTGAAATAAGCCTATTTAATAAGCCTAAGTTGCTGAAATAAGTATATTTAATAAGCATAAGTTGCTGAAATAAGCCTATTTAATGAGTCTAGGTTGCTGAAATAAGGCTATTTAATAAGTTTAAGTTGCTGAAATAAGCCTTTTTAATCAGCGTAAGTTGCTGAAATAAGCTTATTTAATAAGCCCAAGTTGCTGAAATAAGCCTACTTAATTAGGCTATTTAATAAGCCTAAGTTGCTGAAATAAGCCTATTTAATGAGCTATTTAATAAGTCTATTTAATAAGCCTATTTAATAAGCCTATTTAATAAGCCTATTTAATAAGCCTATGTAATAAGTCTATTTAATAAGTCTATTTAATAAGTATTTAATGAGCCTATTTAATAAGCCTATTTATTGAGCCTATTTAATAAGCCTATTTACTGAGCCTATTTAATAAGCCTATTTATTGAGCCTATTTAATAAGCCTATTTAATA
Source organism: Petromyzon marinus (assembly GCF_048934315.1). NCBI lineage: Eukaryota > Metazoa > Chordata > Hyperoartia > Petromyzontiformes > Petromyzontidae > Petromyzon > Petromyzon marinus. The sequence goes on from NW_027422755.1 coordinate 196,198, forward strand.
AGTCTATTTAATAAGCCTATTTAATAAGCCTATTTATTGAGCCTATTTAATAAGCCTATTTAATAAGCCTATTTATTCAGCCTATTTAATAAGTCTATTTAATAAGCCTATTTAATAAGCCTATTTAATAAGTATTTAATGAGCCTATTTAATAAGTCTATTTAATATGCCTATTTAATAGGCCTATTTAATAAGTCTAAGTTGCTGAAATAAGCCTATTTAATAAGCCTAAGTTTCTGAATGAGCCTATTTAATAAGCCTAAGTTGCTGAAATAAGCCTATTTAATAAGCCTAAGTTGCTGAATAAGCCTATTTAATAAGCCTAAGTTGCTGAAATAAGCCTATTTAATAAGACTAAGTTGCTGAAATAAGGCTATTTAATAAGCCTAAGTTGCTGAAATAAGCCTGTTTAATAAGCCTAAGTTGCTGAAATAAGGCTATTTAATAAGTCTAATTGCTGAAATAAGCCTATTTAATAAGCCTAAGTTGCTGAAATAAGTATATTTAATAAGCATAAGTTGCTGAAATAAGCCTATTTAATGAGTCTAAGTTGCTGAAATAAGCCTATTTAATAAGTCTAAGTTGCTGAAATAAGTCTTTTTAATCAGCGTAAGTTGGTGAAATAAGCCTACTTAATTAGGCTATTTAATAAGCCTAAGTTGCTGAAATAAGCCTATTTAATAAGCGTAAGTTACTGAAATAAGGCTATTTAATAAGCCTATTTAATAAGCCTACGTTGCTGAATAAGCCTATTTAATAAGCCTAAGTTGCTGAAATAAGCCTATTTAATAAGTCTAAGTTGCTGAAATAAGGCTATTTAATAAGCCTAAGTTGCTGAAATAAGCCTATTTAATAAGCCTAAGTTGTTGAAATAAGGCTATTTAATGAGTCCAAGTTGCTGAAATAAGCCGATTTAATAAGCCTAAGTTGCTGAAATAAGTATATTTAATAAGCATAAGTTGCTGAAATTAGCCTATTTAATAAGTCTAAGTTGCTGAAATAAGGCTATTTAATAAGTCTAAGTTGCTGAAATAAGCCTTTTTAATCAGCGTAAGTTGCTGAAATACGCCTATTTAATAAGCCCAAGTTGCTGAAATAAGCCTACTTAATTAGGCTATTTAATAAGCCTAAGTTGCTGAAATAAGCCTATTTAATATGCGTAAGTTACTGAAATAAGGCTATTTAATAAGTCTAAGTTGCTGAAATAAGCCTATTTAATAAGCCTAAGTTGCTGAAATAAGCCTATTTAATAAGCCTGTTTAATAAGCCTAAGTTGCTGAAATAAGCCTATTTAATAAGCCTATTTAATAAGCCTATTTAATAGGCCTATTTAATAAGTCTAAGTTGCTGAATAAGCCTATTTAATAAGCCTAAGTTGCTGAATAAACCTATTTAATAAGCCTAAGTTGCTGAAATAAGGCTATTTAATAAGCCTAAGTTGCTGAATAAGCCTATTTAATAAGTCTAAGTTGCTGAAATAAGGGTATTTAATAAGCCTAAGTTGCTAAAATAAGGCTATTTAATAAGTTTAAGTTGCTGAAATAAGCCTATTTAATAAGCCTAAGTTGCTGAAATAAGCCTATTTAATAAGGCTATTTAATGAGCCTAAGTTGCTGAAATAAGCCTATTTAATAAGCCTAAGTTTCTGAACTAAGCCTATTTAAAAAGGTATATTTAATAAGTCTAAGTTGCTGAAATAAACCTATTTAAAAATGCTATTTAATAAGCCTAAGTTGCTGAAATAAACCTGTTTAATAAGGCTATTTAATAAGCATAAGTTGCTGAAATAAGCCTATTTAATAAGCCT